>NC_060121.1:166688342-166991372 GCF_021461395.2 Schistocerca americana | reverse complement strand
CATAACATAAACATGAAATTTCAACGGCGTGTGAGATAACACAGAAGAAATGTGAATAATAAAAATATGCTAATAGCGTATGGTTGGTATTTCATATTTAACTTGGCCTCCAACACAAATCTAACAAAACGAAAAAGCATTACACCTAAGAAACTGAAAATAAAATAGTAAAATATTGTGATATCATCTGTGTTGTAAATAGTAAACCAGAATTCAATCCTAATGAATCTTTATTGTTTCCCGCCGATTTTTTGGGTCGTAATGCGCTTCACGTGTTTCTTAATTCTGCCTTTCGGGAATGTCATATCATATATTGATGTTGTTACCCAATGAGCCGTAAGTTTATTAGGTTATAGTAGCCAAATACTGATTCAAATTCTTTACGGAAGACTGGAAAAATCTGTAGAAGCCAAACTCTGGAACGGTTAGTTGGGGTTCTGGAGAAATGTAAGAGCATGTGAGGCAATAATTGTATTTGTAGGTTTCGAGAAATCCCTTCATGAAATTGACTAGAATATACTATTTGAAATTCTGAGGGTATCTGAAGGTACACCGTGAGCGAAAGTCTATTACTTACAACCTGTACGGAAACCAGCCTGCAGTAACAAGAATCGAACGACGTGAAAGTAGTTCAGAGTGAAGTGAGACATGTTTGTAGCTTGTGAACCATGTTATTCAGTTGGTATATTGAGCAAGTAGGATGGCTTGCCAAGAAGGGCAACAAAACGGGGTAAAAGATATCGTCGACGTACAGCTGTGCCATAAGGGTGTCGCCGATTGAAACGTCCCCTTACAAAAATTAATGAATTACTGTGCTAGAAAACCTCTACGTTATTTGATTTTCAAACATCTGAGCAAAACTGAACGTACTCGGACATTTCTCTCTTTACTTATTCTGATCAACACTACAATGACACAATATTTTTAGCGCAACGCAATCTGACTTTCAGTAATCCCTACAAAAGAATGGCCCTAACTAACAATAACCTATACATTTCATGACTCACTTACTTTACAAAAATCTTCGTTACTCGAACTACTGCAATACAGCGAGCGCCTATACTGCCAGCAAAATAAAAGCTTCTGGCTACTGAAGGCACTAACTACTTATAAAATAAATAAATAAAAGAAATAAAATAATATAAAATATTAATTATTAATTATGTATGATAGTGATTGGTTGTAATTAATATTTGCTTATTTGGAACGTGGACGTTTAATTATTTGGTCAGACGCTTGACAATGGCTTTTTCGTAAATGCAATGTTACTCGTAGCTGACCGTGAAATAAGACTCAAATAATCGGACTTCGTATTTAAATCGTTTCCAAAGACTGCTGCGGTGGGTGCGGACTCAAAATCTAAATCTCAATATTAGAATAATTTGCCACCCATATCAATACGTCGTACAGAGGTGGCTGTCTACTAAACATAAAAAGTTTAGACAGTAAGTTAAATCAGATATATTCAACGAATAAGAATATAGTTAAATAATTCAACTTACTTTCATACATATAGAATCTTTACAGAGTCGAGTGCCAAGTGAGATTGCAACTCGCAGTGCACTTATATAACATCAAATATGGCGGTGTGCCAGTTAATAAAATATACTTGCTTCCAGCCTCAGCTATTCTACAAGACCTCCTCCTTCTTAATGAAACATAAGAGTGTCATAATTGTATTTTTTTTATCAGCGGCATAGCGCTGTAGTTCTGTGCCATAGGATTTATTTATTTGTCAGAGATTAATTATTTAATTAAGATTTCGCGTTTCAGAGGAAACTCACGCACGGCATGCAAATGTGCCTTTATATTGCCCCCTGAATTGCGAGGCGAAAGGACACACCTGCAGGCGAGCAATTCACCTAAAGGCACAAGAAATTCTAAGTTATCTATAACTATTTACATGACATACATTATACAGTATATTATATACAAAGTTTGAATGACGCGCGTTCGCCGTAAAAGTTCTTATGTTGGCAAAATAGAGTGCGCGCATGCGCAGAAGCGTCTATGTGACTCCGGCACTACCGTTATATCGTAAATTTACATCACGCGGCACAGTATTACAGCTCATATTGTTCGTGTGCGCGCGCGTTTCTTAGTCGTCGCACAAAGAATATATTCCACCAAGATTACTTATGATGAGTACATTCAATGACAGGTAACCTAATTTTAAAATTACGATATTTGTTATAATCAATACAACTTAGATTGTTGAATATTCTTAGTCACATAGTATTGCATTGAAATGCTTCAAAGAAAACTCTCTTTTTGTTTCAGGTGCGTTGACCTATACACATCGTGTCGTTATTACAGTTTATATTCATCTGCTGCACGGTTATGTTTCACAGGTTAGTGTCGTCGTGGTAAAGTTTTTTTTTTTTTTTTTCACAGTAACATCGCTGTATAACAACGTAATTGATACACAAGCATGTCCATTACCTATTTTCATTATAGTCGTTGTGATGCAGTTCGTTGTGACAAAAAGCATTGTTTGTTACAGATCGGACGTGACCCGTCGAGTAATTGGTCCATATGCAGTTTGTTTTCGATATTCCGTGGAAGCTTGCTTGCAGAACCTCGGACAGACCAGGTAAGTGTGTCCGTCACATTTCGAGAACATTCCATTCCCTGAAGTTCCAACCAAAATTCTTCCACTCGTCGTGCTGTTGTCTGGAAAGGCACGTTGTGACCATTTAATCCAGTTAACATCTTGAAGTTAGGTACTGTAATAATGTCACTAGACGATGCACCAATTATGCACTTCACATTTTCAGTTTTTCTTTTAAAATATAGCTCACCTAAATGTTCGTAGTCACTTATCAAAGAAATCGTTCATCGCGTTTACAAAGGTACGATGCATGATGAATGTCATTAACAGTTTCTTTCACATAGGTTTCCGCGCAGTTGCAGACTTAGTAATGTACGTTAATGTCCGTGAACAGTGGTTCACTATGGAATTTTTTTTTAACTTTTTCGCATTTTGGCACTCGTTATCGTTCAAATTTTCACATGGTAACAGTTACATTATACATCATTTTTAAAAAAACCATACATAATCATACATATACACGTCACATATTTTCTTAGCATAAACGTAATACAGTTACACATAAACATGTTTACATCATCATTACATAGCTACATATTATTACATTATGTCATATTTGATTACATGAATTGCAGATATTTACTTTCTCTTTAACGGTTTTGCCGGGATTTTATCGATGTTTTTTGTGATGTCATCTGAAATTAAGATAGGTTAGACACAACATTCATTACATCAGTAGGCAAGACCAGGCGTTTTCACTACTCAATAAATATTCAAAATAATAAGAGACGGAAAACTGTTAGATTCCTCGCGTTTTGTGCGTGTGTTTATAGTGTCTGTGTGGCCTTGGCTACTGGTAGATGCTTTTCTTGCTGAGAGATGTGCGTCTAATCTATTTCTCGAAGTAAAAGGTCCCTTCACAGATGACGTCTGTCGGTTCGTCAGGTGTCATACCAAGTCAGTGGCACCTACAGTCACAAATGTTCCGCGAAAAATTAATATATCATTCACTGCTATGTAATCATAAATTTTACCTTAATATTCAGTCTTCTTGGTAGTGCCGCGGCGTTGAAAGAAAAGTTCTTCTGTCTTGAACTGCATCACTGGTACAGCTGAAATGAAAATTTCTATACTACTTATTATCTATGTTGTAGCAAACAGAGTTTTGCGTGTTGCTTAGCAATGTTTTCATGGAAATGACTTTGACATTATTTAGCATGAAATGCTCTAAGATCTCGGTGTGCGTATAGCCCAATAATTTTGTTATTTCTTGCCACACAGCAGGTCGTTGAGATAACGGTACGTCATATGTCTGGTGGTAGAAGATCTTGTGAGGCTTAACTTCAATCTTGTACACATACGTGTTGATAACACCCAATCGTTTGGTAAAAACTTGCAAATATTTGGATAGCACTTTCTGTAGTTTCATACGTTCATGTATACTGAGAGCTGTAGCTTCATTTATCTTATGAACAATCAATGTTTTCAAGTCCATTAGCTCTGTGTCAGATGAGTGTGTTTGCATGTCTTGAATGTCATTGTCAAGTACTAACTGAACCTTGTACCCTGTACAGTGTTTGTCATGCTTTAGAGTTCTCCTGTCCAAATCAATAATAATTACACTGCCTTTATCATTTACAATACATTTACCTTTGGAGAAGTCTATAATGCAGTCCTTCTCGCTCATAATATCTAATCCTAATATGCAATTTGTCACAAGGTTTTGTACAACCAGGAATGGCCATAGTACGGTTCCATTACCTATTTTAATGTTTACAAAAAATGGCTTCTTAACCCTACACGACTTATTACCTAGAGCAGTAGTTATTTTACAGTTTTGGGCGGGAAACTCAGGCAAAGGCTCCAATTCACACATCTTTTTATAGAAATTAAAAGACAAAACGCTCACAGCTGCACCTGTATCTAAGATAATAGTAGTTGGAATCCCACCTACTACACCAGTAGTAGATGCTAAAACAATTTCCTTTGTGTTTGAACGACATTGTGTACTGCCTTGCAAAAGTTCATCTGATATATTGTCATTGTGGTTGGTAGGTTTTGTTTAGAATTATTAGGCATATCAATATTTTGTTGTTCAATGGTGGTGTCAAATAACTGTTTAACATTGAGGTCGCCCCCCAAGAATTCTTCAGCCACGACCCGGGGCATAGAAGTGACTGTTTCTAGTTTGTTGGATTAGCATTTGTATTAGGTACAGACACAGATTGAGGTTGTGTATCAGGTGTCACTACATTTATATTCACATTCGGATATTGCCTGTTGTGATCTCCAAACTTTTCCAGTTGTTGTTGCTGTTGCGCATTATGACTTACCTGTCGGTCGTAAGGTATGCTCCAATTTTGTCCTGTTGGCTGCTGTGGTATAGCAGTGTTTGAATGGAAGTATTGATCGCTACGAGTCCAGCCTTGACGCTGTCTAGGCTTGTAGTTATTATTATTTCTATTTCTGTGCTTTTGTTGCTATATTTGTATCCGTTGTTACCGTTGTTGTTGTTGCTATTACCGCGGTGCCTTTTGTATGGATTGCCGCATGAAGTGTTATTACTGTTGTACTGTTGTTTGTATTGGAATACGCGTGTTGATTTTGATTTCCGTATTGAGACGGTATGTGAGTTTGCTGTTTTTGCTGTACCGCGTATCCAACTGTGGGCGCGCCAGAATTGAGTTGGCAAGCCTGCATGTTTCGCATACCACTAGAATAAACATTCTGGCTGCTGTTTTGGCGCGCGAAGCGCTGATCTTCTAGTAACATGTCAACCGAATCTAAAGCTGTTAAAAAATAATCTGGATCGTCATCCGGAATATGTAAGAGTTTTTCTTTAATGTTGAAAGGCAATTTGGCCTTCAACGCACGGAGTATATCACGTGTTGCGACTGGTTCGTCCAAAAAATGTCCCATGTTCAAGTATTTTTCAAAATATCTGCGTAAGTTACCATTTTTACTGTTAAAAGTTTCAAGTTCTAAAATTTGTCTTCTAAGTCGCTCCTGGACGGATTGCGACCAGAATTTGTTCAGAAAGGCACGCTCAAACTCACTGTACGTGGTACATACGTCAGCTTGACTGTATGCCCAGACAGTTGCATCGCCATGGATGTAACCGACAATATATGAAATCTTTTTCCGGTCACTCCAAGTGCGTGGAAATGCGTTACTAAAAGATTTAAGAAAAGTCACCGGATGAATGGTTCGTTTTTCTGGGATAAAAGTCTGAAATTGCCTGTGTTTTATTAAGCTTTCTTCTTCCTTTGCATTATGATATAGACTTGTTCCACTGTAATTACTGTAATGTTCAGATGGCGAGTAATTACGATAATGTTGCTGTGGTTACCATGATAATAGCTTGTGTTTGTGTTTGCATGTCGTGGTATGTGTTGTTGTCGTGGTGTGTTTTGTTCTTGTGTGTTTGTCGTGTGCGGTATGTGTGCGTCATACTCGTATGTATATTGGTTTCTGAACTGTACATTTTGACTGATATTTTCGTTGCATTCAGACTGTGGTTGATCGGTGAATTGTCTCATGGGTGCAGTGACAGATTGTACTGCGTCACTAATCAGCTGTTTGTTATTAGTGATGTATTCCGCTACGGAGTCGTGCGCAATTGTTGGTAAATTTTCACGTATGCATCTATCAAAATGTTTGTCTTTGTTCTCTACCCAATCTTGAAATTCTTTATTAATATTTTGAAAATGAGCTGCAGCATCAGATTGTAAGATGTCAGTCAGGTGTTGTTCAACATCGTCAAATTTATTCTGCACGTCAGTAATTCGTTTTTCAAGGTTGTCGTGTACTGAAGGATATGTTTGAATTTGTTCAGTAAGAGCTTCACACGTGACATTAATGTTTTTCACTTGTGTCTGTAAAAGTGCTACGTCATTTGTAGTCCTTTCTTGTATCGTATTAAGCTTGGAAAATTTCGTACTGAGTTCAGTCATCTGTTTGGTCAGTGTGGCGTCTATAAGTTCCACAGGTTTACATAAAGTGTCATTGCCTGTCTTGATTGCTATGAGATCAGATTTAATTTCGTCATTTTGTGTCTTTAACTGTTTATTTTGTGTCTTTAACTGTTCATTTTTTGTCTTTAACGTTGCCATATTTTCTGCGTTTTGTTTCATTAGCATTTGTAACATGTTGGCAATGTTTGCTGTTTGCAAGGTATCTGCCCCCGCCGCGTCATTAGACGTGACGTCATGTATTAACATGGACTCTGACTGAGACTTTGAAATTTTTGTGGTGGACGGCCTATTGTCAAAATTTCCGTTAACACTTGCGTCAATATTTGATGAATAGTCACTACCAGTTGCTGTCGTAAAGTCATTATCAAACATTTGTCTCTCGTCCGAGTCGGATTGCGTCTGAATAGTATGTCTTTGCTGTTCTATCTTTGCGTATTGTTTTCTAGTTATGACCATACTTCAAGAAAATAAGGTTTGACACTGGTTTTAAAATAAAATGCAGTTGAACATGAATCGCTCGTAGCAACAATGGAAGTTTGTTAATGTAAAAATGTAAACTGAATATGGGATTATTGTTAATGGCTGCTGGCCATGTTACAACGTATCGTACAGAAGTCGGCCATATTGTACACTCGTATATTGGTATTGTTGCAGACGTTATTGTTTAAGGAAAAGCTCTGAGAATGAAATTTATCACTGAAAACTGCTACGCGCTAAAGAAATACTACAGAATCTACTGAAGAGCTAATACACTGAATTATGCGTCTGGTCAAGCCTGCCAATGCAAAGATGCTGCGTCCTACCTTATTTTGCCGGAAGCTTCGTTGCGTCTTCGGCAAAATTTTAGAATTGGAAAATATCTTCAGATTTTTGTTATTTCTCATATATTCAAATCCAGGTCCAGGTCCACATGAAACAAAGAGAACAATGTAACAAAAGACAAAATATTAAGTCCGACACGCAGTCGCCAATATAAAATAAATAAATAAAAAAAATAATACAAAATATTAATTATTAATTATATATGATAGTGATTGGTTGTAATTAATATTTGCTTATCTAGAACGTGGACGTTTAATTATTTGGTATCAGACGCTTGACAATGGCTTTTTCGTAAATGCAGTGTTATTCGTAGTTGACCATGAAACAAAACTCAAATAACCGGACTTCGTATTTAAATCGTTTCCAAAGACTGCTGCGGTAGGTGCGGACTCAAAATCTAAATCTCAATATTAGAATAATTTGCCACCCATGTCAATACGTCGTACAGAGGTGACTGTCTACTAAACATAAAAAGTTTACACAGTTAGTTAAATCAGATATATTCAACGAACAAGCCTATAGTTAAATAATTCAACTTACTTTCATAAATACAGAATCCTTACAGAGTCGAGTGCCAAGTGAGATTGCAACTCGCAGTGCACTTATATAACATCAGATATGGCGGTGTGCCAGTTAATAAAATATACTTGCTTCCAGCCTCAGCTATTCTACAAGACCTCCTCCTTCTTAACGAAACATAAGAGTGTCATAATTGCATTTTGTTTTATCAGCGGCATAGCGCTGTAGTTCTGTCCCATAGGCTTTATTTATTTATCAGAGATTAAATATTCGATTATGATTTCGCGTTTCAGAGGAAACTCACGCACGGCATGTAAATGTGCCTTTATATACTGATAGGCATAGTTAGCAAATGAAAGATTTTGATAGACAACAATGTATTTAACATATATATACACACTCCTGGAAATTGAAATAAGAACACCGTGAATTCATTGTCCCAGGAAGGGGAAACTTTATTGACACATTCCTGGGGTCAGATACATCACATGATCACACTGACAGAATGGTTCAAATGGCTCTGAGCACTATGGGACTCAACTGCTGTGGTCATAAGTCCCCTAGAACTTAGAACTACTTAAACCTAACTAACCTAAGGACAGCACACAACACCCAGCCATCACGAGGTAGAGAAAATCCCTGACCCCGCCGGGAATCGAACCCGGGAACCCGGGCGTGGGAAGCGAGAACGCTACCGCACGACCACGAGATGCGGGCACACAGACAGAACCACAGGCACATAGATACAGGCAACAGAGCATGCACAATGTCGGCACTAGTACAGTGTATATCCACCTTTCGCAGCAATGCAGGCTGCTATTCTCCCATGGAGGCGATCGTAGAGATGCTGGATGTAGTCCTGTGGAAGGGCTTGCCATGCCATTTCCACCTGGCGCCTCAATTGGACCAGCGTTCGTGCTGGACGTGCAGACCACGTGAGACGACGCTTCATCCAGTCCCAAACATGCTCAATGGGGGACAGATCCGGAGATCTTGCTGGCCAGGGTTGTTGACTTACACCTTCTAGAGCACGTTGGGTGGCACGGGATACATGCGGACGTGCATTGTCCTGTTGGAACAGCAAGTTCCCTTGCCGGTCTAGGAATGGTAGAACGATGGGTTCGATGACGGTTTGGATGTACCGTGCACTATTCAGTGTCCCCTCGACGATTGTACGGCCAGTGTAGGAGATCGCTCCCCACACCATGATGCCGGGTGTTGGCCCTGTGTGCCTCGGTCGTATGCAGTCCTGATTGTGGCGCTCATCTGCACGGCGCCAAACACGCATACGACCATCATTGGCACCAAGGCAGAAGCGACTCTCATCGCTGAAGACGACACGTCTCCATTCGTCCCTCCATTCACGCCTGTCGCGACACCACTGGAGGCGGGCTGCACGATGTTTGGGCGTGAGCGGAAGACGGCCTAACGGTGTGCGGGACCGTAGCCCAGCTTCATGGAGACGGTTGCGAATGGTCCTCGCCGATACCCCAGGAGCAACAGTGTCCCTAATTTGCTGGGAAGTGGCGGTGCGGTCCCCTACGGCACTGCGTAGGATCCTGCGGTCTTGGCGTGCATCCGTGCGTCGCTGCGGTCCGGTCCCAGGTCGACGGGCACGTGCACCTTCCGCCGACCACTGGCGACAACATCGATGTACTGTGGAGACCTCACGCCCCACGTGTTGAGCAATTCGGCGGTACGTCCACCCGGCCTCCCGCATGCCCACTATACGCCCTCGCTCAAAGTCCGTCAACTGCACATACGGTTCACGTCCACGCTGTCGCGGCATGCTACCAGTGTTAAAGACTGCGATGGAGCTCCGTATGCCACGGCAAACTGGCTGACACTGACGGCGGCGGTGCACAAATGCTGCGCAGCTAGCGCCATTCGACGGCCAACACCGCGGTTCCTGGTGTGTCCGCTGTGCCGTGCGTGTGATCATTGCTTGTACAGCCCTCTCGCAGTGTCCGGAGCAAGTATGGTGGGTCTGACACACCGGTGTCAATGTGTTCTTTTTTCCATTTCCAGGAGTATATATATATATATATATATATATTGATAGACAACAATGTATATATATATATATATATTACAAAAAGGTACGGCCAAACTTTCAGGAAACATTACTCACCCACAAATAAAGGAAAGATGTTATGTGGACATGTGTCCGAAACGCTTACTTTCCATGTTACAGCTCATTTTAGTTTAGTCAGAATGTACTGTACCTCCTCGATTCACCGCCAGTTGGCCCAATTGAAGGAAGGTGATGTTGACTTTGGTGCTTGTGTTGACATGCGACTCATTGCTACTACAGTACTAGCATGAAGCACATGAATACTTAGCATCAACAGGTTAGTGTTCATCACGAGAGTGGTTTTGCAGTCAGTGCAATGTTTACAAATGCGGAGTTGGCAGATGCCCATTTGATGTATGGATTAGCACGGGGCAATAGCCGTGGCGCGGTACGTTTGTATCGAACAGATTTCCAGAACGAAGGTGTCCCGACAGGAAGAGGTTCGAAGCAATTGATCGGCGTTTTAGGGAGCACGGAACATTCCAGTCTATGACTCGCGATTGGGGAAGACCTAGAACGACGAGGACACCTGCAATGGACGAGGCAATTCTTCGTGCAGTTGACGATAACCCTAAATTCAGCGTCAGAGAAGTTGCTGCTGTACAAGGTAACGTTGACCACGTCACTGTATGGAGAGTGCTACGGGATAACCAGTTGTTTCCGTACCATGTACAGCGTTTGCAGGCACTATCAGCAGCTGATTGGCCTCCACGGGTACACTTCTGCGAATGGTTCATCCAACAATGTGTCAATCCCCATTTCAGTGCAAATGTTCTCTTTACGGATGAGGTTTCATTCCAACGTGATCAAATTGTAAATTTTCACAATCAACATGTGAGGGCTGACGAGAATCCGCACGCAATTGTGCAATCACGACATCAACACAGATTTTCTGTGAACGTTTGGGCAGGCATTGTTATTGATGTCTTGACTGGACCCCAAGTTCTTCCACCTACGCTCAATGGAGCACGTTATCATGATTTCATACGGGATACTCTACCAGTGCTGCTAGAACATGTGCCTTTACAAGTACGACACAACATGTGGTTCATGCACGATGGAGCTCCTGCACATCCTCGCTAACGGAGGACATTTTGAACATTTCCTGTAAAAAAGTGTTTGAAGTCACGCTGGTACGTTCTGTTGCTGTGTGATTCTATTTCATGATTAATTTGATTTGAAGAGAAGTAATAAAATGAGCTCTAACATGGAGAGTAAGCGTTTCCGGACGCATGTCCACATAATATGTTTTCTTTCTTTGTGTGAGAGGAATGTTTCCTGAAAGTTTGGCCGTACCTTTTTGTAACACCATGTATATATATATAGTTCATGACATCCAGTCTTACAAATTTACTTTTTCTGATGGACACACGCCCATATCGTCTGCTCTCAAAACTCCGGCATCTTTCTCGCCACATCCGCTACTGCTGGCGGCTCATCTCCAACAGCACAACACTATGCGGCGCTGTTCTCATCCAACTGCCCAACACTATAAAAGCAAATATTCCATCAATGCAGACCAGCCACAGACTTCACACAGCACAGTCAGTGATTTTCTTGTAGAGCGCTACGTGGCGTTACCAACATAAAAACCTAAACAGCCTACTTACAGGATGACAACCAAAGAGGTACTGCTATGAAAAGAAATGGCACCCAAGACCATCACTCCTCGTTGTCGGGCCTTATGTCGGGCGACACTCAGGTTGGTGTTCCATAGCTGCCCGAGGCACCTCCAGATACGTCATCGCCGTGGAATCTCATTGAATGGAGTAGAATTATCTGCAGTGGTGAGTCCCGCTTCGAACTGAACGCCGATGACCAGTGTAGGATGTGTCTGAAGACGCCCCAGACAGCAATGGGGTACCAACCTGGTTGTCGTCCGCAATATGGCCTGACAACTAGGACTTACGGTCTCGAATGCCATTTCTTTTCACAACAGGACCCCTCTGGTAGTCATCCGCGCATCATTACAGCACAGCGGTACGTTGACGATATTCAACTCCTGTTTTGTTGCCCTCTACGCCAAGTCATCCAGGACTTACTTTTCAGCCACATATCGTCCGCCCCACAAAGCGAGAGTTTCTACTGCTTGTCGTCTTGGTCCTTACCAAATCCTACATTTGCCAGGAAATTCGCCGCATTGCTGCATTATGGATGGACATAGTCTTCCAGTCAGTTCTGGGTTTTGAAGATCCAGCTCACCAAACAGATAGAATTGGGCACTATATCCGTGAGCCCGATATCCAACAACTCCATCAGTCAATGCCAAGCCGAATAACTGGCTGTAAAATGCTAGAGGTGGACTAACGCATCACTGACTTCCTTAATTTGTGAAGCTCTACCGCTTGAATAAGTTACTCCATTTTTGTTAAATTGTAATCATTTCTTTGTCTGTGCATGTAGATTACATCTACTCATTTAGGTCTCACTAGGACAATTCCTTCGTGATGAGTATAGTTGCCAGCTTTCTGACCAAACCATCTAGATATTCCATTGTTATAGAAGATAGTAAATTAGAACCTGCTTCTTCACTAAACGTTTCCGAGTAAGTGACATCGTCATCATACTGTCCACGGAACCAACGTTTAGGGCATTGTCCTATGTTACCGAACCCTTCATCTACACCTACATGAATATTCCGCAAGCCACCTGACGGTGTGTGGCGGAAGGTACTTTGGGTACCTCTATCGGTTCTCCCTTCTATTCAAGTGTCGTATTGTTTGTGGAAAGAGAGATTGTCGTTATGCCTCTGTCTGGGCTCTAATCTCGCTGATTTTATCTTCGTGGTCTCTTCGCGAGATAAACGTAGGAGGAAGCTATATACTGCTTGACTCCTCGGTGAAGGTATGTTCTCGAAACTTCAACAAAAGCCCGTACCGAGCTACTGAGCATCTCTCTTGCAGAGTATTCCACTGGAGTTTACCTATCATCTCCGAAGCGCTTTCGCGATTACTAAATGATCCTGTAACGAAGCGCGCTGCTCTCCGTTGGGTCTTCTCTATCTCTTCTATCAACCCTATCTGGTACGGATCCCACACCGGTGAGCAGTATTCACGCAGTGGGCGAAAAGTGTTATGTAACCTACTTCCTTTGATTGCGGACTGCATTTACTTAGGATTCTTCCAATGAATCTCAGTCTTGAATCTGCTTTGCCGACGATTAATTTTATACGGTCATTGCATTTTAAATCCCTCCCAATCCCTACTCCCAGATAATTTGTGGAATTAACTGCTCCCAGTTGCTGACCTGCTATATTGTAGCTAAATGATAAAGGATCGTTCTTCCTGTTTATTCGCAGCACATTACACTTGTTGCTACAATCAAAATGACACGGCCATATTTAGTAACACGTTCTATTGACGATGACAACAGCCCCGGTGGTACATCCTCGAACAGAAGAATTACTTGTTTTGACAACGCGTTTGTAAAACAGAAGGGATAATGTTAGGTATGCGTTCCTCATATCAAGACAATAATAAGAGTTCAGTACAACATGTGTTTGTAAATGCCTGCTTTGCAAGTTTTTGCTTCTGAGCAATGTTACTCATCCGATCGGTTTTCTTCGTGTAGGTGGTTGCCATGACAAAAAAAAAATGGTTCAAATGGCTCTGAGCACTATTGGACTTAACATCTGTGGTCATCAGTCCCCTAGAACTTAAAACTACTTAAACCTAACTAACCTAAGGGCATCACACACATCCATGCCCGAGGCAGGTTTCGAACCTGCGACCGTAGCAGTCGCGCGGTTCCGGACTGAGCGCCTAGAACCGCTAGACCACCGCGGCCGGCTGGTTGCCATGACAGACGTTATCAGGACGGGAACACGACAGTTAATTCCGAGTGGGAAGGTACACTGTGTGTTGTGGTTGGCGTTTGATGTGTAATCAGATCAAGAGCTGGAAGAAGTCCACTCCATTTACGGTCAGGCGCATGGCGATGCTACGCTCGCTCGTCCTTCCTACCGGAAGAGCAACCCTTGCCGGAGATGTCCAAACCGGAAGACATATGAACGCCTCCATCACCAAATGTACTCTTTCTGTAAGTTTACATCTCCTGGATTAGCGTTGCAAGTGAATGTTCTTCATATGACTTTCCTAATTACGTACAACATGTACAAGTGCTGTCACCCGCAGATTACCCTGCACGTTTTATGTTAAGCCAGAAGTTCTTGCAGCAGTGTGCTAAAACTTCAAACTTCCCTGTCTTAGTATTAGTCACAAATGAAGCATTGGTCATACCAGATGGCAGTATAAACTTCCACAGACAATCATGAAGTACATATGAAATCAAACATGCAACTGTAGCAACTAATCAGCAACTGTAGTTCTCCCTTTGTACGTTGGCCGGTATCACTAATGAGCGATTAGATACACCCCACATATTCGTAAACAGTCTTACTGGGTAGGTGTACACATACTTCCTGGAAGCACCGTAGCTCATGTTGTTAAAGGCACATCACTAATGATCCATCAAGAAGCTCACTTGCTGCACACTTCAGTCTTATGGCTAACCTGTACTTGGCTCGAAGGTGTCCTGAGCAATGGATAGGTAGGTAGCGGCGAATCATTATTTTGGCCTCAACGCTAACCTGCTTTGAATTCTGTGTATTTCTGCTTGTGGGGCCATCTAAAATCATTAGTGTATTCGTCTCTGGTGCCTGTCATGGAATCCCATCCGAATCGAATGGTGGCAGATTGTGAGGAAATAAGTAACACTGCTGGAATATGCGATCGTGTTCGCTGGGCCATGAGGCATGGATGTGAGCCCTGCATTCAGGCAAGAGGTGAGCACTTTGAACATCTTCTGTACAGGCAAGTACCTACTGGTAGATTAATGTTCTGGTGAATATGATTGTTTTGGAGACCCTAAATACGAAACCAAGCATTCCTGAAAACATGTTGTAATCAACTATTTTTTTGATCTACATATGAGGAATATATATTGTTGTTTCCTGCCTAGTCGTTGAATATGGGGTGTCTAGGAAACCCGTTTCCTCGGATCGCTAGACAAACAATTCAAACAAATAGTGTTAATGAGTTTTATTACAAAAAGTAGCAGAAAATACTTTGAGAAATATACAAATGTGTCACAATCTTCTTCAGTGTAACAATTCTAATACAAGTGAAGTAATGACTCTTATATTCTTGAAGCTTTTCGTCGACTGGGCTGACGATGGATCTCGCCTCGCACCCACCGTCTGCTGCAGCTAAAAACTCTGCAAAATACAATGTCATGCGGCTCGAAAAGATACCTGCGCCTGTCCTTCGGCACCGGATGCTGAGGAGGGTGGAACAGGTGGAGCAGTGATGGCGGCTGCCGTGAAGCAATTCCGTCGGCGGTGGTCCATATCGTTGATGCGAACAAAAGGAGGCGAGAGACAGTTGCAGTGCTTGATACCTGGTGTGTGCAGTGCGAAGTTTGGCCACCTACTGCTCGAAGACTCTGATAAATCGTTCTTCTTCGCCGTCCGACTGTGGATGGGCCGATTCACTCGTTAAATGCTATATGCTATTGTGTTCACAGAATGTTTCGAAGTCATTTGACGTGAACTGAGTGCCGTTATCCGACACTATGACTTCAGGCAGACCATCGAGGCAAAAAATGGAGGACAACACCTGCCCTGTGCTACGTGACGTTGTCGAGTTGATTGGCACAGCAAAACGAAACTTTCTATAAGGGTCTACCAGAATCAACCATCGAGTGTTCCGAAAAGGCCCCGCAAAGTCTGTGTGCACACGTTGCCATGGTTATAGCGACTTATGACAAGACAAAATGGTTCAAAGGGACATGAGCACTATGGGACTTAACTTCTGAGGTCATCAGTAACCTAGAACTTAGAACTACTTAAACCTAGCTAACCTAAGGATATCACACTCATCCATGCCCGAGGCAGGATTCGAACCTGCGACCGTAGCGGTCGCACGGCTCCAGACTGTAGCGCCTAGAACCGCTCGGCCACTCTGGCCGGCTTAAGCCAAGACAGAATTTTTGTGGCGGAGTGGACTATGTTTCTGCACATGCGTGACACTATGACGTCATCTGTTCTATTTCGGTATCCATACCATGCTAAGTACAGTGTCGACGCGCTAAGTGTTTCATACGAATAATCCCCCAGTGTCCTTAGTGAAATAACCGCAACACTTTTTCTTCAAAGCGTTGGGACAAACGCACGTGACTGTCCACTCTCATTTTGAACAAAAATCACACCCTGCTATAGAGCGACGCTACACCGACGTGCAAAGTGTCGGCACGCTACAGAGATCCTTATGCAATGCAATGCAATGAGTGAGGCCTAGACGTGCGAATGTATTTTAGCAAAATGTTGAAATTGAGTCAGCTTCCGTGATCTGTGCAATTGTCCTACAGTTCAAAGGAACGAATTGAAGCAAATCAGAATCCTGAGCATCAATGCGACAACCAGAGGCAGCTGAACCACCAAGTTTGTATCAGAGCCAATCGGAAGAAGTGAAAGAGCGTCCGAAATCACCATGTTGAGCTGTCGGATGGTACACAGTCTCGTACTGGTATTGAGACGCAACAAAGCCCATCTCTGTAAATTTTTGGGCAGTTCGTACAGTAACCAGGTTCGTCGTATGAAACAAGGACTGCAATGACATGTGATCCGTTACTAAGCAGAATTTACAGTCATACAAATAGTGGTGGAATTTTGTGATACTATACACAATAAGCAATGCCCTTTCTCTATTTGTGAATAGTAACACTGAGCTTAGGACAACACTTTAGGTGCAAAAGCAAGAGGGCTGTCTTCATCACCAAATCTGTGCCAAACAACTGCACCCATTCCGTAAGAGGGAGCGTCAGCTTGCAGCACAACTGGTTTGTCAGGATCAAATTAAAACATGCATCGATAACTGAGCACTGCATCTTTACGTTTTAGAAAAGGTTCTTGGTGCTCATACGTCCAAACAAAGGCTACATTTTTGTGACGCAAGCGACGCAATGGAGCTGCGACTTGTGCAGCATTGGATAAAAATCGAATATAATAGTTCATTTTCCCTCAGACTGAATGCAGTTCTGAGACATTGCGTGGAACCGGCACGTATGGCTAACAAATGTGATTAAAGAGGATGTACACATTGAGTGTTTGTGACATGTCCAAGATACTGAAACTCAGGTTTACAAAAATTACACTTTTCCAGTCTACACTTTAGCCCTGCATTAGATAACGTACGAAACAAAGTACGCAGATCTGCAATGTGTTCTTCAGATGTATGACCTGCTACGACAATATCGTCCAAATAGTTTGAACAGTTTGCTACTTGAGCAATCAGCTGTTCCAAATACCGTTGGAAAATGGCGGTTGCGGAAATGCTGCCAATAGGTAAAAGCAAATATTTAAAGAATCGCAAACGAGTGTTCACAACACACACTGTTTGAGATTTTAATCTAGTGATATTTGAAGATATGCATCACACAAATTATTTTTTGTAAAGTAACGACCAGAGTCTAATATGCCCATGAGATCCTCTGGGCGTGGCAATGGATAAGTATCAATCATAGTATGTGGGTTGACTTTAGACTTAAAGTCAACAGAGGGGTGAATGTGACTTGAAGGTTCGGGGAGCAAATCCAGTGGAGTTGTCCAGTGACTATCTTGTATGGGCGCAATAGCTCAACTATCTTGCAATTCTTTAAGTTCAGCAGCGACTTTGTCCTGTAATGCTATGGGAACAGTTGTAGCCCACCAAAATTTCGGCTGAACTTTGTCTTTCATAGTAATATGTGCAAGAAAATTGTTAGCCTTGCCTAAACCTTCAGAAAAGAGTTCAGGGAATTCTTTCAGCAAGCTAGCTACATGGTCTTTTGCATTGCATTCAGTCACTGACAACCCATTGTCCTGAATTCGAAACCCAAATAAATCAAACGAATCAAAGCCAAATATGTTCTCACAATCACTTGATTGTAGCACAGAGAAAGTCTCAGTTCCCGCTATGTGAGCGATACATGACAGGCAAAGTACATTTTCCGAGAACAGGAATGTCTTGTCCGTTATAAGCAGTCAGGTGCATGCTACTTTCAGACACGCCTACCGAGCCTAATAGCTCATATGTGTTACGATTCAGCAATGTAACAGAGGCATCAGTGTCCAACTGGAATTTCACGTTTTCCATTAATATGGAAATGATCAAAAAGTGGACTGGTGTAGTACTGAAGAAACGGTTGCTTGCTAGTTTTGCTAATGCCTGCAGCTGGCTTGGAATACACTAAATTAATTAAGCTGGCCTTGTGACGAGAATTATGAGAGTGGGCAGAATTCTTATGTTTGTTCTGTTGCAAACATATGGATTGTATGTGTCCCTTCTTTCCACAAGCGCAACACTATCCCTGTCTGGATGGGCAGTCTTGTCGTTTGTTCAAATGGTTCAAATGGCTCTGAGCACTATGGGACTTAAAATCTGAGGCCATCAGTTCCCTAGAATTTAGAACTACTTAAACCTAACTAACCTAAGGACATCACATACATCTATACCCGAGGCAGGATTCGAACCTGCGACCGTAGCGGTCGCGCGGGTCCAGAATGAAGCGCTTAGAACCGCTCGGCCATAACGGCCGGCTTGGCGTTTGTGCTGTGAATAGCATCGAGGGCATCACTTAAAACTGTTCGCCTGTTTAGAGGAGAAAAAACTGTTCGCTTGTTTAGAGGAGAATTTAAGTGCCCTGGAGGACTGTTTACGTGGCATGGCAAGTGCAGGCTGTCGCTGCCTAGTAGACCTGTCGTAAGCAAGAGACGACTCGGCTCGACAAATTAGTGGTTCAAATTTATCGGCCGTCACGGCACCTGAATCGTACTGATCTAGTATTTGCAGTACGTGCTGGAATGATGGATCGGACTCTTTCAGAATCTGTTCTCTAACATCAGTCCCATTGTACATGATCACATCATGCAACATAACATCTGAATGTAAAGCACCACAAGAACATTTGAATTTGTGTTTCGTCTTCATACCCTGAAAGTCTGTTACCCAATTGCGGTAAATTTGTTCTCACCTTTTTTTGCAGTTAAAGAATTGGTACCTAGTTGCTACCACATTCGGCCGGCCGTGGTGGCAGAGCGGCTCTAGGCGCTACAGTCTGGAACCGCGCGACCCTCACTGTCGCAGATGTTAAGTCCCATAGTGCTTAGAGCCAATTGAACCATTTTTTGGCAGTGAGTCATATGTGAGATTCAATTGACTATATAATTCTTCTTTCATGAGTTCATCTTTGTCTTCACAAGGAGTATGTGCATTAAGAAAGTCGAATCTGTGCTTTGTCCACCAATTGTTATAGACATTATATTATTTATGGATTTCAATTCTTTTACCAAGTTTAGCACTGTGCTACTAACATAAAAGTCTGTTCCAAGTTCCCAGTGGTCACCACAATCTCCACATAGAATGCTTCTTGTATTTGTTCTTACAGACCCTATCCTGGTCATCTGATTTCCTGTAGTGCTACGATTTGTAGTGTGTATTTTTCTAGTTGGCTGACTAGAGTTTGCACGCTTCCAAGCCTGAACCAACTTCTCACATTTTATGTTCCAAATCTTAAATCTGGTTTTCGTTCCTGAGTTCTGTTATGGTTAAGGCCTGTTTCTGAGGCACGGATAGAGTATCCTGCCAGATCTTGTTTTCCATGAGAGGGGAGGTAGTCCTCTGCACAACCGCCAACCTGAAGCACCAGAGACCTTGTATTTGGGGGTCTAGCCCTAGGAACATTGCCTTCTCTATGGCTCAGTGACTTGTACTAGCCACGCTAGTTTTGGTCCACCACAGGTATTTTATTTCCCCAGTACCCACCACATCTGGTGAGTGTTCCTCTGTCTGCCACCTGGGGAGGTAGCCGATGGGGAACTAGCAACCCCACACAGGAAAGAGGAATAACAGTTAACAAAATAAGCAGTCAGCTGAGAGAGTGGAACAGCGTTCCATAAAGCTGAATGAACTGAATGGTACAGCTAATGGCAGAATAGGCGATGAGGAAAGCTAATGGCAGACTGTAAGGTTGCTCGCATATGGAGAGTGAACGTAGATTAAATCCTCTGGCAAAGCCTTTTGTAAGCCTGCATCCATCACAACAACACAGTAGTGGTACAGGTACAATAAACCTACCGGAAGAAAGGGAGGAAGTGAACATATTTATTTTTTCAGGGAAACGTATCAGAATTATGTGAAATATTAGATGGAAGTCACGAATATAGGAATGAAGTTAGCAAAGAACAGGAGGTATGTGATGAGATTTTGTAGCAGGATTTTAGTCTAAGCATTGCGTTGCTAAAGAGGATCCTACAGGAAATGTGGAAGAAAGCACTGTACATGGGGAAAGCGTAGCAGAGGAGAAAGATATAACAGTAGATGAAGTTTTAGGTAAAACAGAGGAGATCTGGTCTGATAGTGATGGAACAGTTTCAATTGTGAAAGAAGGGAAAAGTAAAAAAAAAGAAGTAGAATGGAAGGAAGATCATCGGATAGTGATGCACCTACAGAAGCAGATGAAGCAGGGGTTTATTTCAAAAATTCTGGCAACATAGAAGGAAGTGCTGCAGAATCTGAGAGGATTAGAGAAAGTGAATGTTTGGAGAAATATTTTGACTTGTCACTGATAGACGGATTAATTAAAGCTGCCACAACTAAAGTGGAAGAAGACCCCAAAATATATGTGCTATGCTCGCAGAATGTATAGGATTTTACAGAGGTGGGGAAGTGTAGAATTTATTGGAAGTACCAGATCCTGAAACTGTTGGAGAATTATCAGGACAACCGATAATAGAGGTTGTAGTTTCTGGTGAAATAGTTCCTTCCTTACTTGATAGTAAACTGTTGAAGAACCATCAGGACCACCGATAGTAGAGGTTGTAGTTTCTGGTGAAGAAGTTTCTTGCTTACTTGATACGAAACTGTTGAAGAATCATCAGGACAACCGATAATAGAGGTTGTAGTTTCTCGTGAAGAAGTTCCTTGCTACTTGATGGTGGTTGAGATGTATGTTTCGTCTCAAAAAATTATATAGATGTTATTTCAATAGGAAATAATTAGTTATTATGCCTCTCTCCAGAATAAACATTGTAGTAGCCACAGGTAATAGGAAGAAATCAGTAACTCAAGGAGTCTTGTTACCCGTATAAAGTTTCAGGATGAGCAACTGTACCAGAACTTTCTGATAATTTTCAATTTAAGTGTGGAACTTCCTGATAATTTTCATTATAGGTGTATAAATATTGGTTGGGGCAGATGTTTCGCAAAAATACCACGGGAAAGTCGATTTTAGGAATAACGAAGCTGTTGTTACCATGGATGGGAAGTGCTTGACAGAGCCATTTGCTGGAAGAAAGCAATATCCGACAGGTGAGCAATGTGATGTACCTAAACGTTGTTGAAGGAAAAAGGAGGCTATCGTGGGGTATAATGAATAAGAGAAAGGAAGGTTACTGACCTAAAGAAGTATATAAAGAAAGATGGTGGGGACACTAGTGACTAACTGGCCTCAGGCGGCGCATATTCTTTACACAGTCAGGTGTTTGATGAAAACCAGGCATCCTATTGTAAACATATCTCTTATTCATTCAGAAACTTCTGCTGTCGTCTGTTCTTGCGTCACTGTATTGTGTATATAGTGTATATAGTATTTTGTTGTAGGCAGAAGTTATTGACCAATCGATTTTGAACAAAACTCAATATGAAAAGCTGTACTAACGTACTAAATAGTGGATGAGGAATGGGTCACGATAATACTTGAAAATTTTGTAGCATAATATACTGTAAAATGTAAATATGATGAAATGTGTTACAACTTTTCTATGTAAGAGTTTTCAGAAGAGAGGTGGTACAGTTATGATTGTCAGTGTACAAAGCCAAGAGACTTCGCACAGGATGAAGGTGAACAAGTCTTGTATTCTATGACAACTGCCAACTGCGGCACTTGTAAATGTTCAGTAACATTTCATTAAATGTCTATTTGTATATTTTGTGTAAGACTTATGAGATGAAACCGTAGGTGTTAGCCATAATACGTAAAGATTTTCTAAAAGTTAAGAAATATGTTTTCTAGTATTGGTGAGTAATGTTGGAAGAATTTACGATCAGAACAAAAAAAAAAAAAAAAAAAAAAAACTTGTATAGTCAAGAGAAAATGTTTTTCAGCAGTAACTCGCTTGAATTAATTTGAACCTGAAGTTCTTTTTAAAGATTTTTGTTTTGACTCGGGTAACGATAGGAACAGTTAGAGTACCATTTACTTTTGATTAGTAAAGGCTATTTTCATTTTTTACTCAGTTCTTTTTGTGAAGAAGAATTTATGCTGAATAATACTTTAGTGGAATATGTAACGTCAAAGAAACTCTGAAAATTATCTTTGTAAATGACAAGAAAGAAAGTAGTATATAATTGGCCGAAACATGCATAACATTTTTCTTTGCTGGAAGCAAAGTAATGATTGATTATATGTACTGTGTTTTGTAGGTACGCTCATTATGGAAATCAAATACGAGGCTCACTTATACCTGAAAGATGGGTGGACACAGATGTTTATAAAGTGCCCAGGTGTTGAATTCATTATGAATAAATGCGAAAAGAAGTTTAATGCTGTGTCATCGAAAGGTAAGTGCTGAAAAAATTTCATTTTTTATGGATGCTCACCACACCGAAAAATAGATTGTGAACGATAGAGATGGTTCTCCCTCTCATACTACTGTTGAATTTTAAGGACGCTATAGTGCTTATGCGAGAAGTTTGTTTAAAAGTGTACTTAGTTAAAAAAGAGTCGCCCTACATAGAACCTCTACTTAGTGTAGGATGCGTAATATTCTGAAAGTTTTTTATTGGTTACAGTGAAGTAACTTTGTGGTGTCACCGCCAGACACCACACTTGCTAGGTGGTAGCTTTAAATCGGCCGCGGTCCATTAGTACATGTCGGACCCGCGTGTCGCCACTGTGTGATCGCAGACCGAGCGCCACCACAAGGCAGGTCTCGAGATACGGAATAGCACTCGCCCCAGTTGTACGGACGACGTAGCTAGCGACTACACTGACGAAGCCTCGCTCCTTTACCGAGCAGATAGTTAGAATAGCCTTCAGCTAAGTCCATGGCTACGACCTAGCATGGCGCCATTAGTAACATTGCATGTATCTAAAGAGTCTCACTTGTATCGCCACAATCTCCAGATGTACCAAATGGATGGATTAAAGTTAAGTATTCCAGAAGCTACGTACTTTTCTTTATAGCATTCATAACGTATCCTGTTTCAGACCTCACGCACCCTGCTTTGGCTTAGCGCGTGCCTTTCGGCTTCCTCTCATTGTGTCTAGGCTGTCTTGTCTAGACACAACAAATTTAGTAGGGTTTTTTTCCTTACGAAAATTTATTTCTCCCATGAACATTAGAATTTTGTGGGAAACATATTCTCTTTAACAATTTTAGTAATTAATTGTAATGTGTTGCTATGAAGTCAAGCCAAAAAAATTTGATGTAATATTGTAACAGACTTAAATGTTTCGTAAATCTTAAATTTTCAGTAAGCTTCGGCATTCAAAATTTTGTGAAGAATAGGTGGATAATTTGTTTTCGTTTCCCTTAGTTAAAATTACGTCTACGGGTAGCTCAGTTGGTAGAGCACACGCCCGTGAAAGGCAAAGGTCCCGAGTTCGAGTCTCGGCCCGGCACACAGTTTTAATCTGTCAGGAAGTTTCATATCAGCGCACACTCAGCTGCAGAGTGATATCTCATTCTGGAAACATACCCTAGGATGTGGCTAAGCCATGTCTCCGCAATATCCTTTCTTCCTGGAGTGCTAGTTCTGCAAAGTTTACAGAAGAACTTCTGTGAAGTTTGTAAGGTAGGAGACGAGGTTCTGGTAGAATTGAAGGTTTGAGGACGGGTCGTGAGTCGTGCTTGGGTAGCTCAGGTCGTGCCGGCACGGTAACTCAGCGAGTTGGGTCAGAGGGTTACCTTCCCTCTGTAATAAAAAAAACTGAGTTAATGAAACAACGATGAACTGTAACGGGTGTCTTGCGACGTCCGCCCAGAGCAGGTACAACGACCGAAAACGAACAAATTGAGATTAAAAAAAAGTTGGTAGAGTACTTTCCCGCAAAAGGCCAAGGTCCCGAGTTCGAGTCTGAGTCCGGCACACAGTTTTAATCTGTAAAGAAGTTTCATATCAGCACAGACTCCACTGCAGAGTGAAAATCTCATTCACGTCTAGTAATAGTTTTGCCGTTATATGAAACTCAGATTGAAAGTTATTTTCGGTTCATAGCGATGCGTAACGTAGCAAATTATTACGAATTGTCACCTTGCATTGAAAGCGTAGCATGACATGCAGTCGGGAGGAGAGGAGAAGTTGGTTCTCACGCGCGCACAGCTGACGCTGGCTACTGGGCCGCGCGAGCCGTTTACTTGCTTAACACTGCGTGCAGTACGTTACACATACTCTTTATGAATCCGAAGATGTACTATTAAATATTACGATTTTTTCCATATTTTGCGTATCAAAACGTACTTATAACAGAACTATACTGCTAAAATTTCGAATCTTAAACTTCAACTCTTTCAGAGACATAAATTTTTACATAAATCACATAATAACAGTGCTGACACTGTTAAATCGTGTTAGGGACTGTAATGAATTAATCTGTAGTATGAAAACACAACACGTAATCTAACTTTCTGGATTTTTTCTTAGTTTCATAGCCAGAGATTTCTGACGTGATTAATAGTACATTGGAAGAGTATTACTTCAATATGTTTTGGTTGTGTGAGTATTTTTGAGAGACAGAGAGTGAATGGAGGGCATACGTAAAGTGAGAATGTAATATTTTATCAAAACTATATAAATGAAAACAAGAGAAAGCTGATGTATAATAGGCGTATTTGTTATGTATGTCAGAATGAGCTTGATTTCGGAAAAGGCAGCCAGAAGGGGCGTTATTAAATTTATTAGTAATTTATTTTGTAGAAAACAAACTTATTTTGTTTTTATTAAATTTTATCTGGTTTCGGAATTACGAGATTTCTAGTCTAAATTACGTGTTGTAATGTGATTGGCTGACATTAGAAATACTGCGAGTATAGAAGTGATCAGATGATCTTACTGGCTACTTTACATACTCACCAATCGGAACTCAGCGTTTAACGCGTGTTTGGGAGGGGCATTGTGCCTTAGAGCTATGAGTATAACTAGTCGTTACGGAGCCGTCTTCTGGATAACACCTATGTCAAATAGTGTTTATCTAATTTGGTCCAAAATGAAGAAATTCTCGCGTTTTGTCGAATCTTGTGTCGTTGAAGAAGAGCGACAACAGTGATCATGAGACTGTGAAAGCATCTATGAAGATGGGTCCTACAAGGAATGTTAAGAAAGGTAGAAAGATATATTTGCACAACAAGGGTGACAGGACACAAAATTCAGAATATCTCAGCAGTCAGCATCAAATATTCGGTGATGAGGACGAAGATGTGGAGAACAAACAGAAAAAATTCAAAAGCATCCATCAGTATGCCCTAGACAACTACGTTCCGCTAATGTATTAGGAGATGAGAAAGATCCACCATGGTTTTATAGTCTTGTTAGAAAAACGGTACGTAAACAAAAGCACTTCATCTCAGATTCATAGAAGTAAAAACCTAACTCACAAATGAAAGCTGAACGGAGGGAAAATGAGCATAAGGAGAGCAATTTGAGAAGCGTTAAATGGTTTTGAAAGTAAGATGTTGTCAACCGACCTGAGTAAAACCCATAAGAGATTTTGGTCCTATGTAAAATCAGTAGCCGAGTCAAAATCATCTATTCATTCTCTCAGCGGCCACACCGGCACCGAAACGGAAGGTAGCAGAGAGGGTATATCGTGACACTGGCCCCCGTTTCAGTCGTTCTATGAACGTCGAAATGGCAGATATTGAGATGACCGATACTGGTATTGAAAAGCAGTTACAGTCCCTTAGTTGTGAAAAGGCATTCGGACCAGATGAGATACCTAGAAGATTCTAGAAAGAATATGCAAATAAACTTGCTTGCCTTCTAGCAGTAATTTATCGTAGCCCACTTGAGGAACGAAAGGTACCTAACGACTGGAAAAAAGCACAGGTCATTCCCGTTTGTAAGAAAGACCGTGAGACAGATCCACACAATTATAGATCTATTTCGTTGACGTCATGGAACATACTAATGTAGGCTTCCGCGGCCATTGTCCCATTCAATAACATTTTCCTAAGTTGGTGACGGCATTATCAATATATATAAAACCACCGATGTTTCGGTCCCAGTTGCAAGCGACCTTCTTCAGGGTGTTTTTGTTTACACCCCGACGAAGGTCGCTTGCCACGGGACCGAAACGCCGTTAGTTTTATATATATTGACAATGCGGTCACAAACCCAGGAAAATTGTATTGAGTTATGGAACATGCTTTGTGCTCAAGAATTATAACGCTCTTGGAAAAAGGACATCTCCTCTATAAAAGTCAATATGGACTCCGCAAACAGAGATGCTGCGGTACTCAGCTCGCTCAGTTCTCCATGATATCTACATCACAGTACACAACGGCGCTCAGGTTGATGCTGTGTTCCTTGTTTTCAGTCAGACACTTGACACTGTCAGGCAATTTTTTATAACAAAAATACAAGCTGACGGAGTATCCGAGCAGACTTGCGATTGGAATCAAGACTTTCTTGCAGACAGAACTCAACACGTTGCTCTTAAAGGAAAAAATCCTCCGATTAATAACCGTGGTACCACAGGAAGTGTGATAGGACCGTGGCTGATTACAATATAGTGATGTAGTAGACAGCGTCGGATGCTCTTTAAGGCTATTCGCAGTTTTATATACCAAAGTAGCAATGCCAGAGATAGTAAGAATTTGCATAACTACCTGCAGAGAAATGATGAATGGTGTAGGCTCTAGCAGTTGACCCTGAACGTAAATAAATGCAGCATATTTTTGCTTAATACGTAGCTGACTTTTCGTCAAGGCTGCTTTTATTGGCTAAACCATTATCTACCATCGAAGAGTTAAGGAGCAGACAACCTGAAACTTATCCAGGTCGGTGGACCGACTGTTTAAAGGATAGCAAGCGAGCATCGCGCCCCGCCGCAAGTGCTACAGAACTGGAAGATGTAAGACAACAATATTTCAAACAAAGCGTCAACTTGACGATGCACAGCAAACTGCGGAATCGGACCGAAATTCTGCACATGAGATAAACAAACTTACCAAATGGTTCAGAAAGGAATTTGTTTCCAGCTTCGACCAATCGGGAAATGCATTTGAGAGGAACCACGGAAATCAGATACCGAGAGAGTTGTAGCAAGATCAAGTAACATCAATGTCGTAACGCCGATTGTTAATCTGGATGGTAAATTGGCAGGAAAGTTAAGTATTTTGCTGCGATAATTGGAAGGTGCCGGCTGAAGTGGCCGAGCGGTTCTAGGCGCTACAGTCTGGAACCGCGCGACCGCTACGGTCGCAGGTTCGAATCCTGCCTCGGGCATGGATGTGTGTGATCTGCTTAGGTTAGTTAGGTTTAAGTAGTTCTAAGTTCTAGGGGACTGATGACCACAGCAGGTAAGTCCCATAGTGCTCAGAGCCATTTGAACCATTTTTTTTAAATTGGAAGGTATTCTGCACCCAACGATTTGTTCTCGTGTGCGTCACCTTGCAAGACCCATAGCGAATATATGCGCAAGCAAGGTAAACAAAAATAGCGCAAAACAAAAATATATCAAACATCGCTTCAATACTTCGTGGAATTTATATAAAACTGGTTTCTGTTATACATAAACAACTTTCGCATTTACCAATAACAACTGGAAGCCCTTACCTTTGATCACGATAAAGAATATCCCACTGAGCACGAAGTAAGAACAATAATTATATACATGTTTTATGTCTGTGTCTGTAAACAGTACTAGCATCAAAAGTAATTCCTTTGGTTTCATATAAGCGCAGAAGGTACGCGAAAAACTAATTTTCATTACTGATCAACGCAATTTATACTCTGGAGGGATGGATGGATGGTTTGGGGGAGTTGACCAAACAGAGAGGTCATCGGTCCCTGTAGGGATGTAAATTACACAATGGACTAACGCTGAATGATGTGTGGTTCTAATTACATGCAAAATAAGCAACAGACAAAAAAAGCAAAAAAGTCGTCTACTACCAGTTTATCTTTTACACATTCATTTGTGTTTCTTTCCCTACCAATGCTATCAGTACTATCGGTAATCCTAAGATTTGCTACGTCAGTTAAGTTGTGGATCAAAACTACCGAATCGTATGGAACTTCCTGGCAGATTAAAACTGTGTGCCGGACCGAGACTCGAACTCGAGCCCTTTGCCTTTCGCGGGCAAGTGCTCTACCAACTGAGCTACCCAAGCACTACTCACGCCCCGTTCTCACAGCTTTAATTCCGCCAGTACCTCGTCTCCTACCTTCCACTTGCCCGCGAACGGCAAAGGTCCCGAGTTCGAGTCTCGATCCGGCACACAGTTTTAATCTACCAGGAAGTTTCATATCAGCGCACACTCCTCTGTAGAGTGAAAATTTCATTCTACCGAATCGTACTTTCGGTAGAACGCACTGTAACTGTCACTGATTTAGCCAAGGCGACAATTCCACTGAAAAGTCTGCCAGCTGACAACGCTTGGAGTAATGTGTGATTGTTGTTGCTTGGCGCTAGCGCTTAGCGTGGCTGTTACTCTGAAGTCTTCGGCCGAATGGGGTTGGTGTTGACACGATGTGCGAGTGGGCAATGGTCACATGTACTTGCTAATTTGCTTTTAATATGCTTAATTCGAGAAGCGTTTTGTTCGTTTTAAGTTTTCGGCGTGGAACGGACAATATCCTACGGTAACTTGCGGAGCACATTAAAATTTTTAATTTGCTTGATATGATGAACGTTCTCGGTAATACACCGCACAGTTTGTGTTCTGCTAATAATCAGTATTCTTATTCGATCGCGTCATTATCGCTTTCCTCAAACCATCACTGACTGAAAACGAAGTATCGTAACTTCGTAGAGTGGAGAGAGGCGGCACACCAAGCAGCCGTGTTATCCTTTGTACCTTGTATTATAACTTCGTATTTGTATGTATATAGTCGCCAACATTCCATTAGAACTACTGACAGCCTTGGGAGAGCCATTCCTCACAAAACTCTACCATCTGGTGAGCAAGATGTATGAGACATGCGAAATACCCTCAGACTTCAGGAAGAATATAATAATTCCAATCCCAAAGAAAACAGGTGTTGACAGATGTGAAAATTACCGAACTATCAGTGTAATAAGTCACGGCTGTAAAATACTAACGCGAATTCTTTACAGACGAATAGAAAAACTGGTAGAAGTCAACCTCGGGGCAAATCAGTTTGGATTCCGTATAAATGCTGAACACAATACTGACTCTACGACTTATCTTAGAATATAGATTAAGGAAAGTCAAACATACCTTTCTAGCATTTGTAGACTTAGAGAGAGCTTTCGACAATGTTGACTGGAATACTCTCTTTCAAATTCTGAACAAATTCTGAAGGTGGCAGGGGTAAAATACAGGGAGCGAAAGGCTATTTACAATTTGTACAGAAACCAGATGGCAGTTATAAGAGTCGAGGGACATGAAAGCGAAGCAGTGGGTGGGAAGGGAGTGAGACAAGGTTGTAGCCTCTCCCCGATGTTATTCGATCTGTATATTGCACAAGCAGTAAAGGAAACAAAAGAACCATGTATGGACGTGAAACATGAACGATAAATAGTTTCGGCAAGAAGATAATAGAAGCTTTCGAAATGTGGTGCTACAAAAGAAAGCTGAAGATTAGATGGGGAGATCACATAGCTAATGAGGAGGTATTGAATAGAATTTGGGAGGAGTTTGTGGCATAACTTGACTAGAAGAAGGGATCGGTTGGTAGGACATGTTCTGAGGCATCAAGGGATCACCAACTTAGTATTGAAAGGCAGCGTGGAGGGTAAAAACCGTAGAGGGTGGCCAAGAGATGAATACATTAAAGCAGAGTCAGAAGGAGTAGGTTGCAGTAGGTACTGGGAGATGAAGAAGCTTGCACAGGATACAGTAGCATGGAGAGCTGCATAAAACCAGTCGCTGGACTGAAGACAACAACAACAACAGTTGCCAGAAACTCATGCTGTTCAAAATAAAATTTTAGTGGAAGTGGATAACAGCAAACGCAGGACACTTATTTCTTTGAATCATTATAAAAATCATAGACTATGTACCTCACAAATTAGTAGAAAATACCTTCCCATTTGAGACGTCACTCTTTCAATCTTTTCGTCTCTCAGTCTCCCTGGCTAATCTTCTGAAACATCCTCTGGATGAATGACTCCACAAGTTAAAAGGACCTCGGACTGACGAGACTCCTTCTCTCTCTCTCTCTCTCTCTCTCTCTCTCTCTCTCTCAGTAGCACTACTCCTCTTTCAGAGCTTAAAGTGCGTGCGGCGGCTGACAGAGTGGAGAAAGCAGACACTGACGGTTCAGATGCACGCCCTCGGCTCTGCCCTGCCGCCCCCCGCCATCGCCGCCGCCGCTGCCTTCACGACCGCTCTTCCCTTAAGGAGCAGCCGCCACAGAGTAATGGCCTCTCCGCGCGGTCGTCTTTCGCAGCTAACGATCAGCCAGTGCTTGCCTTGCAGACGTGACTAACACACCCTGTCCTGCAGCAGTCGTTGTTGCTGCTCAAGCCGGTTCCCCGGCATCTTACTCCAGTTTCAGCTACATTAAGAAAGTGGGAGGGTCTCATAAACGTGGTTTACCCTCGTTATGCCATAAGCTGCCTTCCTCTGTTTCTTTGCCGGCCCTCACATCTTTTGAGTCGCACTATGTGACTGTAGTAAACTGTCCTTTCATCGCATCTTAATACAACAAATTTAAATTTACATATGACAGCTCTAACTACAGAAAACATATTTTCGATCGTAAGCTATTACTTCAAGAAATTTGTGATAGTAAGATTTTCATTTTGTCACCCAGAAGCTTGGATCTCAGAAAATTATACAGGACAACGATGGAAAATCTTTTTGGTTGAAATTACCTTATTCATATGTTTTTTAGGATGGTAAATCCTAATATGATGCTTAAAAAACTGTATCACCCACTATTTCTTCACATTTTACAGTTAAATTTATTAAATTAAGCCATTTTTAAAAGAATTTGACAGCTTTCATATAGTTAAAATAATTTAAACAGGAGGTGTAATGAATGTAGATGACGTTAGTTGCACTGGTGCTAAACATTTGCTGGTCGATTCTATTTTTGTGTTAAGAGATGACGTTTTGTTTACTGTCAACCTAACCTCACTTTCCTGTTTCCTCTTCATGTGCTCAGTACAATGTCTAACCGTGGTTGTAAAATCTCTGGTGACTGTTTTGTTATATTTATGGTGAATTTGTGATTAAAAAACACCAAAGAAACGTTACAAACTTTGTCAAAAAGTTTTATCTCTCATCCTTTGGATCTAAACTTGGTGATAAAAATAAATCTTGGGTGCAGCATAAAGTATGTTATGTGTGTGTTGAAGATCTGATAAAATGGTCCAAAAAGGGGAAAAAAGCCTTTGGGTTTAGTATTTCTATGATATGGAGGGAGCCAAGAAACCATTCCCATGATTGCTACTTTTGCATTGTTGATATTACTTGTCATAGTTCGAAAAACGAGACAGTAATAAGCTACCCTAACGTTCCGTCCGTCATCCGACCAGTAGGGCACGGTGCAGATTTCTTGGCTCCTGAACCACCATATGATTTAAATTCTAATCCAATAGAAGTATTTTCTGGCGTACAACCTGGTTTACATGAACCAGATGACGATGAATTCCATTGTAATACAGAAAATCTAGAGTCCAAATTGTTTACACAGTCCGAGCTTAACGATTTGGTTATGGATCCGGGATTCACGAAAGACAAATCTGAATTGCTGGTCTCTAGATAAAAGAAAAGAAGTTATGGGCAGTTGGAACGAGCATATACATTTATGGAAAGAGAGACCAGCAATTTTCCAAGTTTTTTCAACAACAAGGTGATTTAGTGTACTTTTCAGACATGAATGAGTTTGGTATTGAATACAAAAATGTAAGACAGGAGTTTGTTTATTGATTCATCCAACTCTAGTTTAAAGTCTGTTTTATTACACACTGGTAACATGTATGCATCTATACCTGTTTGACATTCTATTCATATGAAAGAAAGCTATGAAAACCTAGAAATAGCGCTAGATAAAACAGGCTATTCTGCTCATGGTTGGATGATATGTGGCGCTCTAAAAGTAACATGCATGCTCCTTGGTCAGCAAGGTGGCTTTACCAAATTTCCATATTTCTTGTGTGAATGGGACAGTAGGGCTAGGGATCAACGCTGGTGCAGAAAGAACTAGCCTTTGTGGGACTCTTTAAAACCAGGTGAGAAGAACATTCTACGCAAAAACGTTGTAGGTCCAAAAAAAGTACTCCTACCTCCTCTACATATAAAGTTAGGCCTAATGAAACAGTTTCTAAAGGTTTTGCTTAAACATGGACCATGTTTTAAGTATCTCAGTTTTAAGCATTTCTGCCAAAAGTTTCCACACCTTTCAGAAGCTAAACTAAAAGAAGGTGCCTTTGTCGGACCTGACATTAGAAAATTGATGTTTGATATTAGCTTTGAAACCATAATCGCCCTAAATGAGAAAGAAGCGTGGGTATCATTCAAGCAGGTCTTTACAAAGTTCTTAGGACATGAAAAAGACCCAGAATATATTTCTATTATAGCTACAATGTTAAAGAAGCTTAAAACTTTAGGATGTTTAATGAGACTGAAAGTTCACTTTTTTAACACTCGTCTTGGTTATTTACCGGACAATATGGGAGATGTCAGTGAGGAGCAACGACAGCGTTTTCACCAGGACGTTAAAGTGGTATAAAAACGCTACCAAGGCCGCTGTAACACCAACATGATGGGGTACTACTGTTGGTCACTTCACTGAGAAGTTCAGCAAGCGACTCATCGTGGAAAAAGCTACACAAGAAGCATCAAAGAAAAAAGAGAAAGAAGATACAAACCAATTCCAGCTGACAAGTGAAACCTCTATTAACACATATCATTGTTTTAAGTAGCTTACTGTAATACAAACAATGCTTACATTGTAACAAAACGTTTCATTAATTTCTCCGTTTACCGTATAGCATAGGATTTTTATACTATATAGTAAGAAGCATAGTTGTAACGTTGCATTTTTTTGCTAATTGAGATATGCTGCTGCTTGGTTTGCCAATTTGCATTTTTGTCATTGTTGTTTGTATTAAATTTTGTGTTGCTGCATTGCCTCATTCTCTACTTTATTTATCTGAGCTAAGTAGATTTAAGTTACTTTAAGAGGGGGTATGCTGTATGGGAAAATGATGAGTTGGGAAGAAATGCAGTGAGAAGTTATAAGGAAAATGTTTGGCCAAAGAGTATTATATAATGAAGAATAATTATTTTGAAGTAGGAAATGAACAGATATGATAAGGTATAGTGACCACAGGTTTAGGGAGGATATTCTTGGAAAAGAATGATGAGGTAAGAAATATATGAAACTATCAATAGAGATAGATAGGACCTTTTTTGTGGGAACAAATGTTAGAATCAGAAGGAAGATTTGTGGGATTAAATGAAGTTTTGGTTCGAAATGAAGTACCATGAGTACTGCCATACCAGATGTTGCACTGAAAACAGACGCTGTACTTTCCTTTTGGTTTTTCTGCTATGTTTATGTGTACCCGTGTGAGTTTGAGTTCTTCCTGTTTGTCTGTGTTTACCTCATAAGATAAATTTGGTGGAATTCTATTTTTTCTAATACTAATCTGCATTCACTATGAGGAGGAATACTGTTATCTTCAAATATAATCTGTTTTTATAGCATATTCTTTTCGTTGGAAAGAAGTTCAGACATTACACTATTTATGCTGTTATGTTTTCTGTTAATGCTCATATGTCAGTGTTTGTAAGGATATTATCATTTTTCATTTTTTAATGTCATAATGCCTGTAATACTCATGTGCATGCTTATTTCTATTCCTTTTGTAAGACCTGCATTACTACGAGTGATATCTCTATTGTCATGTTCTTTAATGTAATGATGTTTTCTTTACATTTGTAATTAAATTTGTATGCTGTAAATTTGCGATTGTGTAGACACCAGGTTCCCTATTTGGGTAAATATTAGGGACTCATTTCGCTAAACACATTTGTCTGTTGGTCATACTACATGTATAAAATGTCAGAGGGTTTGTGCTTGCACATGTGTTGGTAATTAATCAAGAGACTGGTTAACAGCATTGCTGATCCTAGAGATACTGCAAAAAAAAAAAAAAAATAAATAAAGAAAATTTGTGAGTGCACAAGTGGTGGTTCATGGACTTGCTGCTACATTATTCTCAAGACTCTTCAATTGTGATTGTGCACATGGACAGTCACAATGGATTGCTGCTGGCCATCTCTACAAGGACTAAAGTGGGTCTGCACCTTTAGTGGCCCCATTACTACCATAGTCTCTACTAGGAATACTGTGGGTCTGCTCTGTGGTGACCTCTAGTTCTACCATTATTCTTCAAGACTTCGACTGCGTCTGCTGTGGGTCTGCTCTGTTGTGGCCCATTACCAATCTTCATGTCTTCATGTCAAGAATCTGCACTGTGTTTCCGTTGGGAGGACAACAATACTTCTTCTAGAAGGTCCACTACTTATGTGTGCATTTTATTTCACTGCTCAGACTTTGCACATAAAACTGTCATAGACTACTCTTTTGACGAATGGTTAGGACTCTCTTCAGGGACTGTGAGGACCATTTTTGCTTTATTGTTCAACAGTATATTACTAATTGTGTGCATATGATCTATTTGATAGTGTTAATATAAAAACATTTTTTAACAAATTTGGCTTAGCCACTGCCAAAAACACTTTGTAAATTTTTTGAGGGGAGCTGGCAAGCTATGTAAGTAGCCTGATTATGTGTTTTTATGTTGGCAGCGCTATAGACGGCATTAACATCACTGACAGCAGTGTGCGTGCTCTGTAAGAGACTCTGTGGCTGGTCGGAATCGCAGTTAGATGTTAATAATTAGGAGGTTAGAAGCAATGTTAGAGGGAGATAATGGTCTGGACGTGTGTCCACCATGGAGATTTAATATTGGTTGGATATGGATTGTAAAATGATAATGGAATTATGGACGACTGTATAAATTTTGAAACTGTCACATGATTGAGGTAAAATCAGATAAATACATTGTTTGCTCCGCAACTAAATCTCTCCTTTGCTAACCACATGCCTATTGGTAGTTAGAGCCTACAGTAGTTAGCATCTTTTTATTTAGCTAGCTGTATAGTTGCTGTATTTACTCTAGTTCGTGTCATGAAGATTTTCTTTGAGGGAAGTGACTTATGAAATGTATGGGTTATTGTTAGGATTTCTCCTAAATCAGGGCCATTCTTTTGCGTTAATTAATAGTCAGATTGCATTGCGTTTGTATATTGTGGGTCATAAACGAATAGAATAGGTCTGAGCTGTATTTGTCAGGGAAAATTCTGTAGGTCTGTGTTGAAACGATAAAGAGAAGTAAAGCGACACCACATTCTGTTTCAATCAGCAGTTTTAGAAGGGTCAGTTGCATTAAGCAATTTAAGTAGTAACTTAGAAGTTTCACCTTGTCAGTTATTTCTAAGTAAAAAATTTCAGAAGGGACAGAAATTTTAAGCTAGACGCACATTTGGCAAGGCCCATCCACAGCAGTAAGCACAAAAGCCCGTATGACGTCATACACTTAGAGAGAAACAAATATATAACGGTACTTGCCCATTGATTAAAGGAATTCTGATAAAATATAACTTGTGGTAGAATTTCAGATGAGGAAGCTGATGGGCGAGTGGCTACTTATGAGCAGTAGTGTACGCTCTTGGAGAGTACCAAAAAAGACGTGTCCTTGATCGCCAGAATGATGCTATGATAGCACTGGAAAGGTAAAAATCTACAGTATGATGTGGAAAATCATTACCTTTATTCATTTGGGGGAAGTTCAGAGAGGAGCTGGTGAGACAGAAGAACTGCCACGTACATCGGTCGGATGTTGTAAATAGAAGTTTTCGAGAGAGAGATCAAGAATGTATAGCTGTAGAACAATTGCACTTGAAAAAGATTAGTACTTCACAAGATTTAATTTGACTATTAACAAAACATGCGACCTATAGGAAACGAAGTACCTTAAAATTTTTGGGTTAAATTAGTAAAATATTGTTTGGGACATTAGACGAACAGGATACCTCATACTTATAATCAAATTTTGATTTAACTGTAATGAACAGAGTCCAGTGTTTAAGTTGACCAAAGACCATACAACAGTAATCAGAGATATTTTTAACAAATTTCAATCACACAGTAGCTAGCCCTGCATGTAATGAGGAAATAATTTTAAAAAATATGGGGAAGCATCGTAGATTCATGAATGAATACTCTAATAGCACTGACCAGAAGATACAGCACTTAGCTGTCATCATTAATATTGATGAACCGTTAATACACCGGTTGCCGACGTGCACTGAGTTAGAAATGGAATAAGAGGTGTTAACCTGTAACCTCCCCCTCACTTATCGACCTTAATGACAGTGAAAAATTAAACCGCGTGTACCTAATGGAAATTTGGGAAAAGCAATCGTCACCGAAGTTAATCTGTCGGTAAAGAGGGAGGAAAGGGTTACATCTAAATGAAAGGAAAAAAAGCAAATGAAATTGGTGGAAATTAATTTTGAAAAGGGGTAAAGTTAATAAAGAAAGTAAATGTGTGGCCGTTACGTTAACAACCAACTAGCGGTAATTAGATATTAGAGATTTGGGGGAAATTACGGTCGCCAGTCCTAAGGACAATTACTATAGTAACTGAAAAAGAAAGATTATTATACATATAATTAGCACTAGAAGTGTGGCAACTGAAGGTTGACAAGTGTAGTGTGAAAACTGAAAGTTTGTCAGAAGTAATAAATTTCGCTACACTTAATTTAGCAAAAGAATTAATAAAACCGGAAAATCGAAAGTCAATTTAGTGACTGAAGTTAATAGTGAGCTTTATTTCTGAAGCACATCGAAATTCAGTAAAATACGGTTAGTCTTGGACTACCTCAACAATCATTTCAAAAGCTACTTGAATCTACGCGATTTAGAAATAAGAGATTTAACTTTGAACTTGAATTAAATGATTCTGAACAACTAACAATAGTAAAATTTAGTACGTACCAAGCTGAGCTGCAGTCACAGGTAAGCTAAAATATGGTAACAAAACTAGCACTCTTAATTTGTGCTTGTGTAATCTAAGTATTGTAGCCAGCTGTGAATACTTTAACTGAACTTTGAAATTAAAGCAGTGAAATGGAATTATGCTGGCGTTTGAATTTCAACGACACTCGGGTTCATTTCGGAAAAGGAAGGGACCCTGCTTGGTAATGCAATTGGGACAATGAGCAACAAAGGTTCATGCTAAGTAGCTGTAATTTTGTGATGCAACAATTTTAAAAGTTTGAAAAGCTGAGGTCTGCCATACAGTTCTAAAACTTTACGTGCCTCCAGTCTTCCTTGTTGGTTGATTGAAGGTTTGAAGCCGTCGATCGAGGATGTGGCGACAGTCACTCATTGTCGGCCGTCGCTGTTGCAGAGACTGGATGTTGGCGCGCCTTCTTCTCGACACGGTCACCAGACGAAACGGGCTCTTGATGTGCGCCAGCTAATGCTTCCCGTCCGCGACACCATGTCAGAAACTATCATCGCAAGTCGAGCGCAATTACATGCTGCCAAACCCCGAAAGCGCGGCAACTCGCGGGAGATTCACACCACACACTTGCTCCACTCGCTACTCCAGCCAGACTCTCTCATGCTCTGCCCGCGCTCCACGCCACAGAGTTAACACTACCAAAGATCCTGCACACTTTGATTCTTCACACGACCTATCGATGTAATCGTTCGATAGCAGTTTTCCCTAAGCAAGACCCAGCGTAAAAATACAAATAATATTTACGAAACAAACCAATTATACATCGACATAAGTGCATAAATATATATACACAAACAGTAAAACAATTACAATATATAAAGAGACAGAAATGTCATATCTTGAGGTAACAAAACAAGGAAAAAAAAATAATAGTACAATAGATGGAAATAGGAGGATATGCATTTCCGGCGTTACAAACCTCTGTCATAGTAAATGCTCAGAAGGGAATATTGTACTTTCACATAATTAACCCAGTGCATATAGGAAAAAACTTGCATTTGATTCAGAATAATATTAAATACGAGAAGATCCTAATAGTTGTCACACAACATAGCGAATCCCAATTATTATGCATAACTGATGTTGAAGCGTTTATGTCTGGCTGTAAATGAAGATATGTACTGAACTTCCCACTACTATAAAATGAAATTTTTAATTTGTATGACTAACTTCCGAAATTGACAAAACGCAAAATTTATTCATGTGCATGTAACCAGAGATACATTAAATGTTAACGCAAAATTTATTCATGTACATATAACGAGAGATAGATTGTCAGTTAATGAAGCCGAGTGGCACTATGCAAAACGAACAAATGTTACTTAAAGAGATGGATCACGTTCACTAAATTCATAGGGAAAACAGTTTATTTTAATGTCCATGTATGGTAATTAAACAAGCGTGTAAAGCTAAGATATTGCAGTCAGTAACAGATATTTCCAATGATAGTATTAAGACGTTTGATAAGCTAAATGATAGATTTTAGACTCCATTGAGTCAGGAGCAACAGATAGTCTTTGCTCGGAAAGACTAAGGATTGACAGTTTTGTTTAGTGACAATAAACTGACTGGTGGACTGATCGTAAGTGAAGGAAAGTTGATATTTTATGACAGATGTAAAGGATATGGAACACAAGTGTTCATACTGTCTGTACAAATACTCAATGTGTCCAGTGACGACATACAGCCAGCTCTACACAAAGAGAGTGATTGCTGCGTAATAAACAAGGAAAAAAGGAGTAGTTTTGAGTTGAAACAGGACATGCCGTTAGAGCATGTAATGATCTTAAAGTAGCAGGGCACAAAACAGACATATAGGAGAAAATAGCTTCCCAAGTGCAGCACAGTTTCTCAGAAACGTCTTAGTATCATTATTCGATCTGGCCCTACCAAGGAATTGTAGAGATACCTACCGTTACATTTATATGTTGTTTGTGCAGAGACTACATATGTTGTACCGATGGTTTATAGTGGAAGGGCGTGGGTGACGATTCTTGTGGCAGACTGTATGTAAGGACAATCATAAACAACACATATGAAGGGTCGGATGTGACACACACATGCGTAGTAGAAGGCCACTGTGCCTGAGCAGACGAAGAGTTAAGAGCTTCATGAAAGCTCCATAGCTTTTGAACACAGTGAGAAAAGACTCTCCTTCCCAATGCTACCTCCACACAGAGATGAACGATAAAACAAGAAACTGCAAAAGTTCCTTAGTATATAAGAAATTAGTGCCACATTTCACTTTTTTATCCCATACTGCAGAGAATAGTTAACTGTTATCCGTACCCCATGCTTGTTTTCCATAGCTGAGTAATGCTGTTTGTGTCAGAAGGGTTCACTATTGTCAGTGGTTCAAAACCCCCATTAGAGGCAACATTGGCATTTTAGATTAAGTGTCTTTCACAGATGAGGCTTAGTTTCATCTTGGTAGGTATATTAATAGCCAGACTTACCGCGTCTGGGGCACTAATAGCCCGCACACTTCAACTGCGTCTCCCCTACGCTCCCAAAATGTTGTTATATTGCACGCCGTTTCAAGGCAACGAATAATGGGACCTTTGTTTTATTTTTTTTTAACAACTGTGGATGCGACATTCTATCAAGACATTATCCTACAGTTCATAGCCTTACAGAAAGAGGATGAGCGTGACTGCTGGTTGCAACAGAATGGTGCCTCTGGCCATACAGCTCACTTTATTTCAGGAATACTACAGCTATTGTTTTTTCAAGAGCAATCCACATACCACACAGTAATTGAAGACAAGGTTACGGAAACCATCTACAAAACAGGTAGTGTAAAGATAACAATAATAGCCCGAACTTGGTCAAACGTGTTCACAAGTTCCTAGAAATGAACGGATGACATTTCCAACACCTACTGCAGTTTACATTACCTTATGACGTAAGTTTGCCAATTTAAGCTAAATAATTGGGCCTATTTTAAGTTGAGCAAGCCGTATTAAACTTTATTTAAGAACATCCAATGAAATAATTTCTGTACTACGCATTAAATCTCTTTATAAAGTCAAAATTTCTTACGGGTACAATATTCATACCAACAGACTATTGTGTTCAGGAAGTTTTTATGAGGGAATTAATTTTTAAAACCAATAAAAACTTCAGACCCTTTAAAACAAGATTGTATGTATAGATGGTTGTGCTTCTTACCCACGGATTCAGTGTTAACACATTTTAAATAGATTTCAACTTTGCGAAGGTGGCTCTTCTTATTGCATGTCTTGACCTAAATGAAGCCAATTAATCGCAAATTGAATGTGCAACAACACTCTCTTAGATATCACGCGGTCGTAATATTAACCGTCACAAAATGAGAGTTGTGAGACACACAACTGATGTGATACATTAATAATTTATTGAGGAGATTCAATTAAATTAATAATTTACAAAATGAAACATACAGAAGTTTATCTAAAATTGCACTGGAGTCTATCCGTCTTTGCCAAACAACCAGCTCCCCCACAGCCATTCAATGACAGACAATAAAATGTTCATGTTGCGATATGAGTATACCAAGGCATGAAATAGCTAAACTGAAACGAAATGCTAACAGTTCACTTCGAAAATACAATACAGAGTGAGCACGATGTTCAAATCACTGTAGCGACCCACTGTACATTCCAAAGGGGACAGGGAAGTAAGTTCCGATGCAGATGGCATGTCAAACGCACACGACAAGCCATATTCACAATATAACTTCACTCAACATCCTCAATCAGAAGAGTAATCCTGTCACAACACATACCAAAAAAAAAAAAAAAAAAAAAAAAAAAAAAAAAAAGAAAAGGCGGACTCCAGTCACATTACAGACAGTACCTAATAATTCAATGTTCCTAAACCCACAACGTTCCCCACATTCTTTAGATAACCACCACAAATTTTGCCAGCCAGCCATGTGCCTTCCCGACAAACGTTTTCCAAAAGAGACAGCTTAATGACCTGCCGTCCTGCAGCATCGAGTCCTGGCTTTAAGAAATAGGTCCTCTCTCTACAAGCCACAGTCTCGCTTATCGTGCGCTCCTCTGCCGAGACCCACTCGATTCACTCTGCCCTTCATTGTACGCGCTGGACGAATCTCATGGCTCAGTGTATCGACCATTACCCGTAGTTGACGCGGTACGGACTTCCTTCATACATTAGGCGACACGACAGATACAGAATTGTGCGTAAAATCAGCATAGTTTGAATACGTGCAGTCAAAAAATTAACTTTACAAAATGCAAAGGGTACCGAGACATAAAGTAATTAACCACGAATATATGTAATGTCGTGTTTACAGCTAAGATGTTTTAACGAATACAGAAACCAGATGAGAAACTTGTTGCGAAATTACTGTCAACAATTTTTTTCCATGCTATGAGATGTTATGTATTGATGACTTACTGGTTTTTAAGCTTAAGGATGCTGGAAGGCAGAAAGGGCACTTAAAGATAGGAAACCAGAGATGTAAGGCGTTTAGGTTACCAGATGTAAACAGAGATAACAGAAGCAACGGCAGAGACCTGCGAATTCCAGATGCTCTGAACAGCTGTTCCAGGGTAGGAGTTTCAGTTTAGAAATTTAACTGGTAACTTCATACGATGTCAAAGCGCTGTCGAAATGGATTCTGGTCGAAAACAGGCACGTCTTAACATATGCAGCTAACATGATCCTATGCCCTGAGGACCACAACGTCAGTGCATTCACACAGGTTAGAGAGAGATGGAAAATGTGTAAACATGCTGTAACAACGGTCTCCGATCTCGAAAGAAATATATCCATCCACAGATGGATGTGATGTCACTTAAAATACTGTTACTGCCATCTATATTGGGAAAGGTACTTAACTTTCAACTGAAGGCTGTTGCTACATGGAGTCTGCTAGTGTAAAAGCTATGGAACATCCTTACCTACACAGCAACAGAAATGTCCATAACCTGACTGGCCAGAGGAGCAGCGGCTTATGTCGCATTGGGCACTGTCTGTAAAGCGCCCGAGGATTGGAGGGCCGACTACAAACGGAAAGCCGGCAGGATCCTTTAAAAACTCTGGATCTTCGTATCCAAAGGAGTTCTCAGTCAGATCGTTGGGACGTCAACTCCGTCTCACTCGTCACCGTCCTTGGGTAAGTCACATGTTGAAGTCAGTTTTCTCAGAGCGCCAGCGATTGGTACTTCTGTTAGAACTCATTCCACCTACACGGACACTGACTTTCGTTCTGCCAACAAACGAATCCTTTGCTTTTTTAGTGTTTAGAAACAGGCTTTACGGTAGTAGTTTATTGGTCTTCAAGTAGCGTCTTCGATTCATTGTTAGAACTTCTCTGGTCCCGGCTTCGAATTCCCCAGCTGCTTAAATTTTGATTGCCGAATACTTCGGCCATAAAAAGTCACCTTCATTCTGACAACGGCATTGTCAAAGAGGGCGGAGAAGCAGGCAGAGGTTCAGACAATCTATTTTCCTAGGGGTGGGAAACTGCCCCTTAAGAAGGACGAATCAACAAAGATCAACGGCATGAGGATGCAGAAGGCAATGGAAACCACTGCATTAAAGGCACGTAACGTGTATCCACAGGACATGTCGCCTGTAATTGAAGAAGTGTCATGATGATCTCTCCTTTGGCAAGAGATTCCGGAATAGTCCCCCATTCGGATGTGCGGGATGGGATGGTCAAGGTGGAGGTTACCATAAGAAAAAGATTGAATAATCAACGAAATAATAACATTCTACCTGACGGGTAGTGGAATGTCAGAAGCTTAAAAGTGGTAGGGAAACTAGAAAATCAGAAAACGCTCAGTCTAGATATAGCAGGGGTCAGTGAAGTGAAGAGGAAAGAAGACAAGGATTTCTGGTCCGATGAGAATAGTGTGATATCACAGCAGCAGAAAATGGTATAGTGGGAGAGAGATTAGTTATGAATAGGAAGGTAGGGCAGAGAGTATGTTACTTTGAACAGTTTAGTGATGGGGTTATTTTTGTCAGAATCGACAGCAAACCAACACCGACAACGATAGCTCAGGTATACATGCCGATGTCGCAAACTGAAGATGAAGAGAGAGAGAGAGAGAGAGAGAGAGAGAGAGAGAGAGAGAGAGAGAGAGAGAGAGAGAGTATATGGATATTGAAAGGGTAATACAGTATGTAAAGGGAGATAAAAATCTAATAGTTGGGGGGGACTGGAGTGCAGTTGTAGGGGAAGAAGTAGAAAAGGTTACAGGAGAATGTGGGCTTCAGACAAGGAATGACAGAGGAGGAAGGTTAACTGAGTTCTGTAATAAACGTAAGCTAGTAATAGCGAAGACTCTGTTCAGGAATCACAAGAGGAGGAGAATTACTTGGAAAAGACCGGGTGATACGGGAAGATATAAGTTATATTACATCGTGGTCAGACAGAGATCCCGAAATTTGGTACTGGAATATAAGGCGTATCCAGGAGCAGATGTAGACTCAGATCACAACATAGTAGTGACGAATACGCAATGAAGTGGGATACGAAAGTACTAAGGAATAACGACATACGGTTGAAGTTATCTAAGGCTGTAGATACAGCAGTTAGGAAAAGCTCAGTAGGCAGTACAGTTGAAGAAGAATGCACATACCTAAAAAGGGCGATGACACAACTTGGGAAGGAAAACATAGGTACAAAGAAGTTCACTGCCAAGAAATCATGGCGAACAGAAGCAATATTTCAACTGATCGATGAAACGAGGATGTACAAAAACGTTCCGGGAGACTCAGTAATACAGAAGTACAAGTCGCTGAGGGATGAAATAAATAGAAAGCGCTGGGAAGCTAAGACGAAACGGATGCATGAAAAATGTGAAGAAATGGAAAAAGAAATGATTGTCGGTAGGACTGACTCAGCATAAAGGAAAGTCAAAACAACCTTCGGTGACGTTAAAAGCAAGGGTGACGACATTAAGAGTGCAAGAGGAATTCCACTGTTAAATGTAGATGAGAGAGCGGATAGATGGAAAGAATACATTGAAAGCCTTTACGAGGGGTAAGATTTGTCTGATGTGATAGAAGAAGAAACGGGAGTCGCTTTAGAAGAGATAGGGGATCCAGTATTAGAGTCAGAATTTAAAAGAGCTTTGGAGGACTTACGATTAAATAAGGCAGAAAGGATAGATAACATTCCATCAGAATATCTCAAATCGTTGGGGGTAGTGGCAACGAAACGGCTATTCACGTTGGTGTGTAGAATGTATGAGCCTGGCGACATACCATCTGACTTTCGGATAAACATCATCGACACAATTCCGAAGATGGCAAGAGCTGACAAGTACGAGTATTATCGCACAATTAGCGCAACAGCTCATGCATTCAAGTTGCTGACAAGAACAATATACACAAGAATGGAAGAGAAAGTTGAGGATGCGATAGACGACGATCGGTTTGGCGTTAGGAAAGTTAAAGGCACGAAAGAGGCAATTCTAACTTTGCGGTTCATAGTGGAAATCAGACTAAAGAAAAATCGAGACACGTTCATAGGATTTGTTGACTTGCAAAACGCGTTCGACAATGTAATATGGCGCAAGATGTTCGAAATTCTGAGAAAAATTTGGGTAAGTTTTACGGAGAGACGGGTCATATACAATATGTACAACAGCCAAGAGGGAATAATGAGGCTGGATGACCAACAAGGAAGTGCTCGCATTAAAAAGGGTGTAAGACAAGGATGTAGTTTTTCGCCCCTACTGTTCAATCTGTACATCGAGGGAGCAATAAAGGAAATGTACAGGCATGGAATTAAAATTCAATGTGAAAGGATTTCAGTGATATGATTCGCTGTGACGTTGTTATCCTGAGTGAAAGTGAAGAAGAATTACACGAACTGGTGAATGGAATGAACAGTGAAATGAGTACAGTGTATGGATTGACGGTAAATCGAAGAAAGACGAAGGTAAGTAGAAATGAGAACAGCGAGAAACCTAATATCATGGTCGTTGGTCACGAAGTAGATGAAGTTAAATAATTCTGCTATCTAGGCAGTAAAATGAGTTACGGGCGGAGCAAGGAGGACATCAAAAGCAGACTAGCAATGAAAAAAGGGCATTCCTGGCCGAGAGAAGTCTACTAATATCAAATACTGGCCTGAGGAAGACATTTCTAAGAATGCAGTTTGGAGTACATCATTGTGTGGCAGTGAAACATGGACTGTGGGAAAACTGGAACAGAAGAGAATCGAAGCATTTGAAATGTTCTACAGGTGAATGTTGAAAATTAAGTGAACTGATAAGGTAAGGAATGAGGAGGTTCTGTGCAGAATCGAAGAGGAAAGGAATATGTGCAAAACACTGATAAGGAGAAGGGACAGAATGCTAGTGCATCTGTTAAGACATGAAGGGTTGACTTCCATGGTACTAGAGGGAGCTGCAGAACGCAAAATGTGTAATGCAGACGGAGATTGGAATACATCCAGCAAATAATAGAGGACGTAGGTTGCAAGTGCTACTCTGAGATGAAGAGGTTAGTACATGTAAGGAATTCGTGGCGGGGTGCATCAAACCAGTCAGAAGGCTCATGACTTAGAAAAAAAACCCTGAGTTCCTAGTCTCCTGCTACGAATGTCCTTATAGAGCCTCAAAACGAGAACTTTTTGCCCGTGCCCTGCAACAGTGTGTGTCGCTGCTCTAGGCAATCACCTATCATCTACATTTCGTGGTAACCGCTCGGAACTTGGAGACAGATATGTAACACCCTTTCTCCCTTTACCCTACGCTAGGACACGACAAACTATCAAACTATTGTTTAACTTTCGTTCTTTTGACACAACTTTTGTCTTTACTGGGATTCTGTTTAAAAGTGGTCAGTCACTGCCATTATTGATAAAAGGAGGTAGGTGTATAAAACAATATTGCCCAAAGGTACTGCAAAAAGAAGAGATGAAAAACAGGTAGAGCCATTTAGTGTTATCTTCATACAGCCAAAAGAAGTAACTAAAGATCTCCAGAATGTAGCCACTTTCACTATCGGCTGCTTGTCTTGGATGAGGATTCAAAACCTGAGATTGTGTTCACAAACATGTTCTTTGAATTGAACGGACAGAATGCATAAATCCCTTCTAGAAACTAGAACATCAATCAATAAATTTAAAGAGAGAGATTTACTATCCACACTTGACTGTTTGGATAAAAAGCTTCTAATTGTCTTACAGAGAACTATAGTCTTCGAATTAGTAAGTGTATATGAAATTTGTTCATACTAATTTCATTTCGATTCAACTTTTTGTTGTTAACATGATGCACCATTTTACTTTGTAACTCTTCAGGTAATTCGTGTCACTCGTGGTTTTTCTTTAATTTCCGTTATTGGTTTACACAAAAAGCACTTATAAACGATCACAAACCTTCGCTGTTTCTGTAATATCTAGGTTCTGTAACTTACATGCTTACTCACAATACTCCATCAATCGTACAGAAGATATTTCTGCAAAAGAAATTGTTAATAAAATTTAAAACACGCCAGTCATCGACTTGTCATTTAACATTATTTGTTCTGATATGTTACAGGTGTATTAGGGAATATTATCATTTCTGACTCCAGTTCGTTTTGTATTAAATTTTTTTATGTTTCCTCTCGCATCCTGACACTATAGTCCGAAATACGTAGAAAATCCTACACTTATGGTTGTATCCATTGTCTCTATTTATACCCACTGTATTTTTCACAAGACGTCAGTACCCTACAGGGCATTACAATAGCAAAGTTTTGTCAGTCCTCAATGTCATTCATAATAAACCTATTTAACAAATAATACAATTAGCGATATCTAAACTGCAAAAAAGTGAACGTAATATATTATTTTTCTCTCATGGAATAACTGGTGAACGTATAGAACAAATTGTTGATTGTAGGTATCAGCAAACAGGCAAGAGGAAAGGAAACAACATTGATCAATTCAGACATACTGGTATTCGGTAATGGAAATGGATGTAGTACTCGCACGCCGCATCTAATAGAAACTCTCCTGCCCTTCTCATCACCGTGAGTGCTGCAGTTAGTTGTAAGGTGCTGTGGCAGTTCTTCCGCCGCTGGTTGTGTACTACTCCTCTCCATTAACGATATTAATGTACCACAGACACTAGAGAGCTTCAAATTCGTCAATCTCACATCTAATACTCGTTTCTAACGTTGTGAAATACAGTCACTGTTAATTGACATTCTTACTCTATACCCACAGAACTACAAACACAAAATGTTTGAATGTACACTACTGGCCATTAGAATTGCTACACCACGAAGATGACGTGCTACAGACGTGAAATTTAGCCGTCAGGAAGAAGATGCTGTGATATGCAAATGATTAGCTTTTGAGATCATTCACACAAGGTTGCCGCCGGTGGCGACACCAAAGTAGTGACATCAGGAAAGTTTCCAACCGATTCCACATACACAAACCGCAGTTGACCGGCGTTGCCTGGTGAAACGTTGTTGTGATGCCTCGTGTAAGGAGGAGAAATGCGTACCATCACGTTTCCGACTTTGATAATGGTCGGATTGTAGCCTATCGCGATTGCGGTTTATCGTATCGCGACATTGCTGCTCGCGTTTGTCGAGATCTAATGACTGTTAGCAGAATATGGAATCGGTGGGTTCAGGAGGGTAATACGGAATTCCGTGCTGGATCCCAAAGGCCTCGTGTCACTAGTAGTCGAGATGACAAACATCTTATCCGCATGGCTGTAACGGATCGTGCAGCCACGTCTCGGTCCCTGAATCAACAGATGGGGACGTTTTCACGACAACAACCATCCGCACGAACAGTTCGACGCCGTTTGCAGCAGCATGGACTACCAGCTCGGAGACCATGGCTGCGGTTACCGTTGACGCTGAATCACAGACAGGAGCGCCTGCGATGGTGTACTCAACGATGAACCTGGGTGCACGAATGGCAAAACATAACTTTTTCGTATGAATCCAGGTTCTGTTTAGAGCATCATTATGGTCGCATCCGTGTTTGGCGACATCGCGGTGAACGCCCATTGCAAGCTTGTATTCGTCATCGCCATACTGGCGTATCACCCGGCGTGGTGGTATGGGGTGCCATTGGTTACATGTCTCGGTCACCTCTTGTTCGCACTGACGGCACATTGAACAGTGGACATTACATTTAAGATGTTTTACGAACCGTGGCTGTAACCTTCACTCGGTCCCTGGGAGAACCTACATTTCAGCAAGGTAATGCATGACCGCGTGTTGCAGGTCCTGTACGGGCTTTTCTGGATACAGGAAATGTTCGACTGCGGCCCTGGCCAGCACATTCACCAGAGCTTTCACCAATTGAAAACGTCTGGTCAATGGTGGCCGAGCAACTGCCTCGTCACAATACGCCAGTCACTACTTTCGATGAACTGTGGTATCGTGTTGAAGCTGCATGGGCAGCTGTACCTCTACACGCCATGGAAGCTCTGTTTGACTCAATGCCCAGGCGTATCAAGGCCTTTATTACGGCCAGAGGTGGTTGTTCTGGATGCTGATTTCTCAGGATCTATGCGCCCAAATTACGTGAAAGTGTAATCACATGTCAGTTCTAGTATAAACTATTGGTTCAATGAATACCCGTTTATCATCTGCATTTCTTCTTGGTGTAGCAATTTTAATGGCCAGTAGTGTAAGAGGTACAAACGAAACGGGTGGGCAAACGTCAACGAAACAAGCAAATACTCCTAACAGACATAGGCCTGTAAACCAATGGTTTTCCCAATACGACGTATTACCACTGACTACATGAACATCTTCCAACAGTGACCACGAGGATTCAAATTGAAGGTGTACACTTAAGGACAAGCACTTCAAAACAAGTGTTCCGCATGGTCATCGTTCATGTAATAAGTTTCGGCACACTAGTCGATGACCAAAGACGTTGAGATACCACAGTTATGTTCCGAATGACTTGAAAGCTATATACAATGCGTTCTCGGTGTTCATCGAAACATCAGCATGACTGAAATACACAAGAGTGTCCTTTTCTAAAATCTTTTTCGACAATCTGGTTCCGCCAACAATTTTTCTCCTCTACAGCTCACTCTAGTACCCAGAATGCTATTGCCTGACGCCTTAGCACATATTCTATCATCCTGTCCCTTCTTCTTATCAGTGTTTTTCATATGTCCACTTGCTCCTTTCTTCGCTGATTCTGTGGAGAACCTCGTAATTCTTGATCTTACCAGTCCACTCAGTTTTCATATTTCATCTGTAGCATCACGTCACACTGTTCGGTTTTTCTACCTGTCCATTATTGATTACCACACAGTGCTTTCTTACTCAGATTAAGTCCGATGTTCGATACCACTAGACTAATCTTGGCCAGGGTTGTCCTCTTTGCTGGTGCTAGTGTGCTTTTTATGTCTTCCTTGCTTCATGCTTCATTAGTTACTTTGCTTCCAAGATAGCAATTCCCTCAACTTTGTCTACATCGTAATCATCAATTTTAATGTTAATCTTCTCGCTGTTCTCTCTTCTGCTAATTCTCATTACTTCGCATTCCATATTGTGCACTCACCGGACCGTTTATTCGCTCTAACAGGTCCTCAATTTTTCACTGAGAACAGTAATGTCATCAGTGAATTTTATCACTGATACACTTTCACACTGAATTTTAATCCCACACTTCTTTTACTTCTACCATGGCATCTTCGATATACAGACTGAACAGTCAGGGTGAAAGGCTGAATTCCTACCTTATACCTTTTTAATCCGAGCATGTAATTCTTTGTCTTCCAGCCTTGTTGTTTCCTCTTTTACACTAGCCGTCTTTCCATATAGCGTACTCTTATTTTTCTCAGAATTTCGAACATCGTTCTCCATTTTGTACTGTTGAAAGTTTTTCGATGTTGGCACATAAGATGAACGTGTCTTGATATTTCATCAATGCTTCTTCCAATATTAAGCGCAACGTTAGAACTACCAATCTGCTGGCCAATCAGATCCCCAACCTTCTTTTCCATTCTTCTGTATATTATTCTTGTTAGCAATTTGAACGCAGGAGCTTTGCTGATTGTGCGATAATTATGGCACTTGTCAGCTTTTGCAATCTTCGAAATCATGTGGATATGTTTTTTCCGAAAGTCGGATGGTACGTCGCCAGTCTCATGGATTCTACACACCTATGATGGTTGTCCGGTTGCCACCTCCTCCAATGATTTTAGAAATTCCGGTGGAAAATTATCTATCCCTTCTGCCTTATATCAAGTCTTCCAGAGCTCTTTTTCTCTTATTCTGGATACACTATATATCCTTTATCTTCCGTATCGCCTCAAATTGAAAATTTCTTTTGAAGTTCGTGTCTAAGAAATGTGTAAAGCTTATTTTGATATGAAAATCTATAAACCCCGGTGATGTTATTTTCACAAATACACGCTAAAAACCACAGTGCCTTAAAATTCGCGCGAAATGTGATTGTACCTACATTTATTGGCATACCTGTCCGCATGGAACGCTCGTCTGCTCTTCAACATGTTGCTATTAGGAATAATTATGTGACTGTCAAAAATAAAATTTCATTTGCCATACTCGTGATGTGCCGTGCAAATTGGTATCTTACCAATTTTCAAAATAATGTTCTTAGCATAAAACTCGAGAATTACAATGCGAGTGTGCAAACAAGGTCATGAACGTTAAAAAGAATATGAGGAACTAAACCTAATGACTGATAAATGAGAACGACGATTCCTAGTATAATTACGCTTCATTAAGCCATGAGAACAATACACCTTTACATAAAGTTCTCACATCTAGACAAGTTAGCACAAACACTTCTCAGTAAATCTCCAGTCAACAATTGACTTCCTCAGCAATTGATTCAAACATAAGACAAAACCATATGCTGCCTGATGAAGTTTAATCCATACAGACTGTTCTAACAATAAGAAGCTATACAGTTACAAATTTAAAAATCTGTGTTAGCTGAAAAATTAGCTTTTATCATTCTCCCATTTATATAATCCCATCACTATCTTTCTCAAAACATATTGGCACAAAATCTTTTTTAATAATTCAGTCTCCGTTATATGGCAAGCTATCTTTCATATTTTTCAAATCAAGTATATTGCCAGACTGTCCAACACCCACTGCATCCACTACTTTCTTCAAATGAAGTAGCCTTTCTGATCAACATCTCTTCTCTCAAACATAGTCTTACAAAGAATATATCGATATTACAGAGGTTGAGTACATTTATCAAATATGCAACTTAATTAACGTTCGTTTCAGAACAAAAGTTATGTTAATTATATTTATGCGAATTTTTATGTTTAGTTTAACGTTTCTTCAACATTCATTCAATGTTTGGTTGGTTATTTTAATTTTTATTGTGGTTTCGAATATAAACGATCATCATTCAAAAGATAATACATCTAGACGAGGTCTAACTTCATTGATCTAACTTAGTTTATCTTCGTTTCTAGTATAATTAATTTATCTACGTTTTTAACGATCGATTTTTCCGAAGCTGCAGAGTGTGTTGAATTTTTGTGTGTGTAGCGAAATGGATTACTCTTATATTTTTTTCTTTTGGAAATTTATTATGGAAATCCAGAGTTCCAAATTTTAATGACTACAGATCTTAAAGAAACAAAACTACACATAAAAATTAAGTTCTATTTCAGTAAATTCGACCACCATTGTGCTCTTTTAAAGCTTCTTCTAGTGGAAAATGGTCTTTTTAATATTTATGGCTATCTATTTCGCTTTCTTCGTTAGAATCCGAACTTTGTTCTTCCAAATAACATTTATCAGTAGCCTTCAGAATCTTTTTCATATATTTTTTTCTGCTATGTTTATTTAAACCTCTTAATTCTACAGAAGCATCCTTTCCCTTATCATAAAATATAATTTTTGCACATTTCTTTTCTGGTAAAATTAAATCCAAATATTCTATTTGGTATTCTTCATCTACCAAACTATTTAATTTTTCTCTCATATCTTGGTAATGCATTTATTCTACAAAAATATATTTATAGTTTTAGAGTTTCTGTCTTGTTCCATTTATTACTACAGAGTTTGGGTTAGTTTGAAATATAATTAATTAGATTAAATGAAAAAACTAATTTTTCCCAAAGATATTGGACCTTGGGAAACGGATGTCTTTGTTTACATAACTAAAGAAATTATAGAAAAGGAATGGTTTCTGTTATTATTTACGATATAATATTTACCATATTCATTCTGCAGAAAATGGGAATTTAGTTTGGCTTTGTTATATCTTTGAATTTATTATATTCAGAAATATGTAACAAGGTTAGAAGGACTTAATTAAGAGTACCCACCATAACCTTACAATCTCATTATTTGGTGTTGTTTTAATTTTATATAATTTAAGTTGAATCTTGTATTTTGATCTTTATTGTTATTTTTAATTTCTTTTTCAAGTCAGTAACTAGAACAATAATAATTTTCGAATTTAAAAATACATTTGTCCTTTTCTCGATAATTTTTTATTTTAATGTTGAAAATAATTACTTCTAATCCTTCTTCTAGATCTTCTAGCTGTTTAAGGTTTTTAATATTTATTTTTCCTAGTATTGTGATTAATTCTTTATCTTTTTCTGTATACAATGAACTCCCTTTGTCTTCGAAAATCGTTATAGTTTTTATGAAAATATTTTAGGAAACTAGTGTTCCTTAAAAGTGGAAAGAACATCTGTTTGTGTTTCGATAAATGGCCCTTCTTTAAGCCAATGAAAAACTTCCAATACAAATAAATCCTTCTTTTCTAAGATTATTTTTATTTTCCTAAAGTCTTATAAATTTATTGTTATTGTGAGCTTTGACAATCTAAAGAGATTTTTTCACCATGTTTTTCACACAATGCACCTACAAATGTAAACTTATTTTTATTTTTTACCATAAAAACGTACATTTTTTTGATTTCACTTGTAAGAAAATCGATCCATTATCATTTAAAGTAATTACCTCAACTCCAATTTCTCTTATTTTGTGTACCTTATCCAAATTTTTTGTATTCATCTTTTAAAGAAGTAGTACTATCTGAATATTCTAGTTTTCTTTTTTGTATGCTTAAGTTTTCTGTAGATTGTAAATATGGTGCTTTAATTAGTTTTATTCCTCAAATAGGTGCTGGAGAAAGTTTATTGTTTTTCTACACACAAATGGAATAATATTATTCTTTTTATTAATTCTAGTTCTTCAATATTTATTTCCTTAGATATTGTAGAAAACAGAATATTGGATTCAGAAAAATAAGTTTCTCCAGATTTCATAAAGCATGTTTGTTTTACAGGAGCTACATTCTCAGTCTCTTCGAAAAATTTCTATACAATTAATGGGTAAGCAATTAACACTAAACGCCCTAACACATATTTAACTAAATTTTCTCTTTCTCCTTTATTGTCTGTTTTAATTTTAATTTGTATTTTATTTTATTTTTTAGTATAGACATATTGCAAGAGATTGTTTGAAATAAGGCAACAACTGTTTTGTAGAGTATCTGTTGATTTTTGCCACATTTTAGATAGTGGTATAGAATAGAAAGGAGCTTTATCTGAATATTTCCTGTTGTTTACTATTCATTGTATACTGTCAGTCCATGGATCGAATTCTTGTTCTTTTTGGAAATTTGGGTTAATGTAATTATAAATTGTTACTTGTAATCTTGTAATTCCATTTTCATTACCTAATTTGGATGTAAACATTACTTTTTGTCTTTTATCTGGGAATTTAAAAAAATCTATAATTTGGTTACCTAAGTTTTTATTTACTCCTGGACTCAGTATTTGGCAAATAAATTATGTGCATACTTTTACTGTAGATTTAGAATTAATCCAGTCTTTTCCAACAAAATGATCGTTGTTTATTATTACATTAATTTCTTCTTTATGTTCTTCTTGTTTTGGAAAATTAAACTATTTGCAAAATATTTGCACATTTCTTCTTTGTTAAAAATTGTTGCAAAATCATGTGTAATATATAAGTCCCATAAATAATAGTGTTCCTTTTTACGTTTTTGCAATGTTTGTGGTAGTTGTTGTAATATTTGATTAATCTTGGCATCTGCTAATCCTAGCCGGCCAGAGTGGCCGAGCGGTTCTAGGCGCTACAGTCTGGAACCGCGCCACCGCTACGATCACAGGTTCGAATCCTGCCTTGGGCATGGATGTGTGTGATGTCCTTAGGTTAGTTGGGTTTAAGTGCTTCTAAGTTCTAGGGTACTGATGACCTCCGAAGTTAAGTCCCATAGTGCTCAGAGCCATTTGAACCATTTTAGCTGATGCTATTTTGTAAGGAATGATAGCTGGACTAGTATCTTCTTATTACATCCATATCTACATTAATAGCTTGTTTAGTTCCTTTAGAATAAAATTTAGAAAATACTCCTCTTAAGAAACTATTAAATGATGCTCCTATTCCCTTCTTAACTAAAAGTTGTTTTTGCTAGTATCTTTTGTTCAGTGTATTAAATCCAGAATTTCAACATCCATAATACTATCGTAGAATGGTTCAGTAAATGATTTAAATTGTTCTAATTTTTCTTTTCTGTTTGTGTAATTAATATTTCCAATATTTGTAACGAGATCCTTATTATTTGAATTTTCCGTAAGTAACCATAAGCTGAATCTTCCATTGGAAGGTTTTTTATTATTATTACCAAGTATGTCTGTTACAGAATATTTCTTTTTGTTTGCAGTAGACATTTTATTTTCAACTTCCATTTATAGAGGAAAATTATATTAGGTTTGTGTAAAAGTAGTTAGAATTAGAGATGCAAAATTATTATTGAAACGACATAAAATGTAATTACTTTCAAAATGTAGTTGAAACTGGGTAGTTGAAAGCACAGCAGTGTGATTTCATTACCTATTTCATAATGAGTTTATTATTCCAGGGTGGATGAGTATCCTCCCTGGAAACTGAAACAATAATGTAAAGAATTTTTATTAATAATGCACATATTGAAAGGCACTTTTTTAGTTATCTCTAAGTTTTTGGTATTTCATTTAAAATGTGTTATTTATTAATGTTATTTTATGTGTTTTTACTATAGAATGCCAGAGTGTATGAGCATCAACCTTGGAAATTCAAAGAATAATAGATACTCCTTTATGTTAACCATAAAGCATTTCATTTATTTTTCTTACATTCATCTTCTATAAAACAAGATTAAATTCTATTTCTTATAAAAAAATTAAATTTAATTTTCTTACATTCGCCTTTTCTATGAAAAAAATAAATATATAAGAAAATTGGTGAATGTCATACGAAAATATATTGAGTTTTATTAATTTTTCTAAGTGAGTTAGACCTGAGAAGTGGATGATAGTAGATACAATTAGTACATTCTTGGTAAGTTTACATTTTCTAGTGAAAAGAACGAGTGAAATGTGAAATAGAACCTACTAAATGGTTCTACTAATCATAAAATAAATATTATGCTTTTCTCTTTTTATGACCTATTCTGCCCACATCCTGTTCCTATTGCAGTGCATAAGAAAACATTTCTGTACGTCTTTCATGCATTCACAGTGCTAGATTTTCATCTGGTGGCCGATATTGGAACTAATTTTTTCGAGTGTAAGGCTTTTCCTGATTAATGAATTAGAATATCTTCCATGTCTCGCTGCCACACGTTAATTAAATCCCACACTGGGCCTTCGTGAGTAGCTCCACTTTAATTTAACGACCTGGTAGGTAGTGCATATCACCCTTCATCCACTTTAGCGTATATTTTTCTGAGAAGTTCGAGCATCTTGATCACGTCATAACGTCATAGCTACTTCTATGCAGTTTTCACCTTCTGTAGGACAGCGTCAATGATATTCAATGAACGATGAGTCAAAGTTCAGAAGTTTCCTTTGGCGAGCGATTTGCGTGATTAAATAACCGTATATGCCTAGGATAAATGCCGTACATCTCAAGAAAAACTATTTACAACCTTTCGACGACCATTAATAATGTCTGGAACTATGAATTCAGTTCCTGTGGCATGGACCTAAAAGGATCGTAAAGATAAAATTAGATGAATGAAAGCTAGGTCGTAAATGTAGTCACAATCTTCATGGTAGAACCATGAACAGAACAAGGACAAATATTGAAATATGATTCAACATTTTCAACAAGGTAAGGCCTTTGGCAGTTATAAATAAGTTCTTTAAAAGACATATTGTCTTTTATGATTGAGAGTAGCCCCCAAGGTATTTGAGCTAGTTTAAGGAAAGGAGTCTTATTTTATGCAAACGTACCTTTCAAAGACGGTAAGTCAACAAAATCCTCTGGTGGCTCACATATCTCGTACTGATCTGCCTAGAGACGTCACTAGTCAGAAAAATCACCAATAACTCTACTTATTTGTTTTCATTGTTGTTCTGTAGCACCACTACTATGTTGTCACATAAACATTGAATATGTCATTATTATATGAAATGTTAGTTACATCGAAACCCTTAGCTGCCGACAGGTATTGCTGATGCACATCAATGGGGATAGCTGAAAATGTGTGCCCCGACCGGGACTCGAACCCGGGATCTCCTGCTTACATGGCAGACGCTCTATCCATTTGAGCCACCGGGGGCACAGAGGATAGTATGACTGCAGGGACTTATCCCTTGCACGCTTCCTGTGAGACCCACATTTCCAACTCTCCACAACCTACATTCGTAGTTCTCCTAATAGATATTTGCCCATTCACACATTACTCGTGCCAGACTAAGCTGACGAGTCCCGTAAGAGTTTGGGCAAGGAGTGTGTAATCGCACAGAAGAAGGTCTATGGCCGGGTAGCCTTTACCTATATGAAGATGGTATCTGTCCCCGAAAGAGCAGATACCATTGATGACCGTGCAGCTTCTCTAGAATGAAATGATAATTAAATCGAAATCCTTAGCTGCTGACAGGTGTTGTATATATATATGATTAGTAAATGAATGTATCACTTACTAGTAACGACACTCATGATATTTTTATGGCATAGATATCTAATTAAATATTTCTTTTAGCCCATAATTTATTAGTGATGTTTGACTCTTTTGTTAGAAACTACCCCGGTCTTCTTTAAATTAGCGTTAATAATGTTTACTGCGGGCTCCTCTAAAGTTTTGGCAAATTTATTTTTATTTAAGCCTTGCGGCCGTATGCCTCTACAGTCAGCGCAGCTGTCAAATCTCCATAGGTTTTCGTCACACGGACCGCACCCTCGAACGTCAATGTTGAGCCTGTCGAGTTCCTGACACCACAGCGTGTAAAGCACAGAACTGGGAGACGCCCTATAAGATTTCAGTTGAAAGACACATTTGTTGGGTTTTATAATGTGACTTACATCCTGTGAGTACATGCCTTTTCAAAGCACCAGCACATTAAGGACCACTCAAAAATGCGTCGTTACGTGCCCGGTCCGTTATAGTAAAGCTACGGGGAACGTCATACAGGACGTTAGAGTTTTTCTGTATTTAGACGTTTTCGCGTTAGAACATGCGTGATATAAACGTGTGCCGTTTCAAGGCACCGAAACACTTAAGATCCGTCAATAGTGCGTTGTTCTTGTAACGAGTTGTTGTAATCAAATGTCAATTAATAACACACCCACGCTCAGAAAGAAACAGGACACCTTGAACGGCTAGAGATAGGACGTTCGTATTCAGAGGACATGTGCACTAGTATATCCTGCAGAAACGATTAGAATTTCAGTCACCTGGGTTCAGCATGTGTCCTGTTGCCATGCAGACACAGGGTCCGCCATGGGCTCTGCAACTTCTTCCACGCGTTATGGCATCGGCGCGTATAGGGCGGAAATGGCGTCCAGTGGTATAACCATCTATGTTGCATTCACAGGGTTCTAAAGTTATCTGTGGTGATTGACACTGGATCACCATGTCCCATACATTTTCGATGGATCGCAAGTCTGGTGGTCTGGCATCCCGTGTCACCTAGAGGGCAATGTAGAACGCAGCAGCATGTGGTTGTTTTGTCGAAAAATTGCGTCTAGGTGCTGTGTAGAAAGGGTACGGCTTCAGTTTCCCAATAGCACCCCACGACACAGGGCGTCGAGTTGACACCTTATGTCCTGTGCGAATGCAGTCACTGTGATGCTGGTCGCGCAGTCTGCGGCGACCGAAAATGAGGCCATCATCTTGAAACAAACAGAATCTGGATTCGTCCGAAAGCACCATCTGATGACATATCTGTCTCCAGTGATGTCGTTCCATACACCTTTGCCGTCTAGTATGTCTATGCACATTCCTCAAAGATAGGTGCAGAAGTGGACGACGTGCACTTAACCATGCCGTAATAAGAAGCGACGGACTGTCACCGCTGATAGTGCACGATGTGTTACACCGTTACATCGTTACACCAGGGCCGACGAGGAGGCAGGTCTGTCTTACATTGCCATTCGGATGAGGTGTCGTTCTCCAATGGGGTTGGTATGGGTGGCACAGCGTGTCCTACGGCGTGTTCGAGACCGAGAGCCGCGGGCACATTTTCCGGTAGGTGATGTTGCGACGCTATGTTGATGTTAACCTTGAACCCGCGATCCGGTTTGGTTGAAATGCTAATTATTTCTGCAGAATATACTGAAGTACATGGCCTGTGAATATGAAGGTCCTATCTCTAGTCGTTCAAAGTGCTCTGTTTTTTTTTCTGTACATGAGTGTATATTGGCAGTTAAAGTCTTCAGATGGTAATATATCAGACGTGATCGTGTGTACTGAATGTTCAGCGTAGCTTAATGAAGACAGACAGGATTACAAGAAAACGGTGTGGGTGGTTCGTGTCTCATTAAATCAATTTTTGAATCATCTTCACGTTTTCTAAAAGGTTCTGGGACATTTATTATTAATTTAATACAAGTATGTTCTGTAACATTCAATGTTTGGTAAATATTAACTGTCAAGGGATCTTGTGCTACTTAAAGTAAGATTTTTTTGTAGTTTCTTCTTTCAGTACTTGTATTTCGTATGTTCTAAGGACTCTGCTGCTGTGCAGAAACGATGATCAAGTAACGATGACCTTAGGTTTTACTAAAAAGTAAGAAGGATGAAACAGAGTGTGTGAGACTGCTGCAAGTTTGTCATTCCATTATAATGGAACTTCTATGTCCTTATAGACTGGAGGCGGAACTTCCTTTATACCAACACGTTCATGTATATTGAAGTTTCTGACATATACACTATTTCTCAGGTCGACATCCCTTTTGCTCAACATGTATAATCGTACATGGATGAATGAGACGTTGTTAGAAAGCTTTTTTAACCGGCATCTAACATATCATACCTATTTTGCTCTAAAACCTACCATTGTTGGAACATAAAAGAGACTTTTAAGTGTCATAGGCAAAACAGCATCATTAACGCCCATCTCCAAACCTAAATTTTACGAAGCTAACTTATTAACCACAAATAAGAGACTCCGTTTATATTATCTCCTTATATATACCGTTTTATTTGTTTTAAGCTACTTATTAACTGGATAATTCGTATGCAGCATCGTCATAGTTCGTAAGTTTGACCACTGTGGTAGTCTATTACCTCTGCCCGTCGTACAAGTTGATTTTTCTAAACGAATATACTTTCTGAAATGACAAACATATTAGGCATCGTCGCTTTGAAATGCGATTTACCTATTGCTGCTCCGGTTTAACGTGATTAATGTAACCAAAAATTTTTTTCGACTTAAAGTTACATGTCACTTGGCCTCACTGACAGTCTCTGCCCATTGTACAAGGCCATTGTACAAGCCTGGACAAACTATCAGGAGAAAATCACATTTTTTGGTCACATGGAAATGTTTATGAAAAAATGTATATAAATTCATAATTATTACTGCACATTGTTCGATTAATTTTTAAATATGTTTGTTTCTTCATTCCCACAACTATACCTATCCCGACGACTACATTTATTCCAAATACTGTCTTTATCAGACCTATAAATGTGTGGAAGTTTCGCACGGGCTCTCTGGCTTATACATACGAAAGACAGAAAAACATGATCAGCATATGGAAAATGCAGGAAATATGCGTTTTAATAGAGCTAACGTAGGAATTCGGCGACGTCCTTTTTCTAAATAAAGTGTGTGATTTGCGAGCCAGACATCTGCCACTGGCGATGCCTGCAGTCAGAAACCTACAATTTTTCTCCTATATTACCAAATGACATTAACTAGCGTGTCGAATGTGACGCACTGGTTTTGCCTCGTGCGTTTAGTTTTAGCGTCAGCATATACATACACGCTGACGTCAGCTGTTTCATCCCGAGGGACAACGACTTAAAGATATAGCAGCTAGTTTATGCTAATCCGTTTTGAGAGCTTTCCTGTATTGCGTAGTTCGCGCACATCACTGGTAGCCTCGAGTAGCCGCTCGAGTGCGCTGTTATGACTAGTACTATGTTGAGGTACATGTGCCTTACACGCAAGTCGAATCGTTTCCGTTCGTTCAGCACCGAGGTCGAGATAAAATCAGCACGCTCCACGTAGAACGGTACGGTCCGCGTGACGACAGCATAAGGAAGGGAAGCAGTATATCACCCCCTACCCCCTCTCCCGGTCTGTGAATTGTGTAAAAGTTCCTGTGTGCAATCCTTTTTCTTTTTTAACGGTCTGCGTACAATTTTCTGAAACGGAAATTGGGAACGAGTCCATAATTTCGCTAAACGGGCGAGCGGAAACCCTCTAAAAACCAATGCTGGGCGTGGCATCAGCCACGCTCTTGATCCGCCACGTGGATTCAATCCAATTCCAGCCCTACTTCCCGTCTCACAAGGTAACGAACATTGCGTTGCACAACAGGAGCAGGCGCAGGAACTACTCTGGCACTTACAGAACATTGATTATTAATACCTTGAAGAACTAACTTTTATGGGCAATTTATGGTAAATTATCTTGTGTCCTCTCTATCACATCGATGTACTTATTATGTATTATTTTGGAGGTCGGGAAGCTGCAGCCAGAACCCTACTTGGTGACTAAAATTTACCGTACTCGCGGTTAAACACTTTTTTCAAAAATTAGTACCGGTTTCACATCAATGGAGAGACATCCTCAGGTAATCTGTACAAGAGATGAAAACGTCACAGATTTACATTGGTGTGGAAAAAGATGTGTACTGCCGTAAAATGACATATATCAATGAGAGCTGTATACTCACAGGTTTTAAGCAGTAATGGCGCGGAAAAAGCGATTGTTTAGAGCCAAGTGGTTGTCAATAATGAATCTGAATGGGTCCGTGGAGCACCTATAAGTGATGAAAATGGCTCTGAGCACTATGGGACCTAACTTCTGAGGTCATCAGTCCCCTAGAACTTAGAACTACTTAAACCTAACTAACCTAAGGACGTCACACACATCCATGCCCGAGGCAGGATTCGAACCTGCGACCGCAGCGGTCGCGCTCTTCCAGACTGTAGCGCCTAGAACCACTCGGGCACTCCGGCCGGCTATATGAGTGATGAGAAGCGGGACAAATCTATATAAATTTCTGTTCTCGTAGGATGATTGGAAATAACTGAAAACTTCACATTAACACGTCTTAACTTCGACAGATACGTAAAGTAGAGCCCTGAACATCTTACCACGATGCAGACAGCATAGAAATGTGTATGGCCCCAGCGTAAACTGTACTGACGTGTCGGTATTACGAGCCGCGTGTACGAGGTAGCATTAGCGCGTGTCCAGGGCAGAAACTATCGATATTTTTAAAAATATTGGGAATCCGATGTATCAGTATGTAAACAATTTTCGATGTGTCGGTAATTGCCGGCAAATGTCAATGTACGGAGCAAAAAGAAATATATCGGCAGCTCATTGTATATGTACTGTCGTTTATATAACTGTATATCAACATATTGACTTATTATTAGATATTCTGTATATCAACAAGCTAGCAGCTTGCTTATCCCTCTCAGAACAAGAACTAAAAGAAAAGCGAAGCACGTTCACGCTTGGTGTTAACCACTGTGCTAACAATCATACGCATATGTAAGTGGTACAATAAAATGTGCCCGTTGGGTCCATCGTTGCATTTCGCCACATATCCGATTTGTTTGGAACACTTCATGTCGACTTCCCGGTTTTTTTCATTTCTGTAAACGCCATGAACTATCAGTGGTAGTGTCAAAATAGCGCGTAGTAATTACACACTGCAGTTACTATTTGGGTTAAAAATCGTTTTTTTAACGCAACTGGTATGCTGTTTCTTCACATCTGACATCCTGTTATTCCATTCACATCGCAATGGGACTCTTCTTTGGACATCTATACTTGCTTCACACAGTCAAAGAGAAAGACTGTACGTCATGAAAGCTCGAAATGAAGTAAGACTCTTTCACACAGAGAAAGTAAAATTACGGTCAACAACAACTTCAAAAGAACAATTACAAATATTTCCAGAAAATAATATAATGCAAAATAAAAATATCCTCACTCGATATTGCCATTTCGACATCGATACGTCAATACATGTGTGAAAAAAATATCTCCTGCACATACCTATACCTATTGGGAAAAAATAGATGTACCGATACTTTATCATCAGTCCTATCAAGGATGAAACAGACGCCATCTATAACAAGAAAGCTGGGGGTTAGCTTTACAGTGCGTCTAACGTACTACTACGTATTATATGGTCATTAGGAATTTTAAGACGTTCGTGGTTAAAAAGGATCACAAGCCTTGAAATACAACATAATGTAACCGTATAAAATCTTATCTAATAACATGATTTTTTTAATGTCATACTGCAAAAATGGTTCAAATGTCTCTGAGCACTATGGGACTCAACATCTATGGTCATAAGAACTACTTAAACCTAACTAACCTAAGGACGTCACACAACACCCAGTCATCACGAGGCAGAGAAAGTCATACTGCAATATTTCTGAGTACAAGCAAGCGCATAGCGTGTCCATAGTATTCCAGAGCACGTAAAAAAGTATTTTCTTTAATGTCCAATACAAGTGAGAATAAAACTAAATAAAACCACGTATTAAGAAAACAAGACCCACATCAAAGGATATCTGTTGAGACATCTTTATTAATTTCTGCTTAAACTTCTGCATTATTTAACTCTGAAACTGCTGAGTGAGATTGAATGCAAGTGTAACTTTGTTATTTTTTTTATTATTTCAACACTGACCTACAGAATTTGAACAGCCAGACACAGCTCAAACTAATTCTATTCATTAATTACCCAAAATATAGAAGGATAACGCGATCTGATTATTACTTAACACAAAAGAAGGGCCCTGAATTACAAGAAATGCTAACAATAACCCATATGTTTCATGAGTCGCTTATCTCACAGAAAATCTTCATTTCACGAACTACAACGATACAGCAAGTACCAATACAGCCAGCCAAATAAAAAATTGTAATTACTGTAGGCTCTAACTACTATTAGGCATGTGGTTAGCTAAGGAAAGGTTTTGTTGCAGAGCAAACAATGTATTTAGCAAATTTACCTTAATAATGTGACATCCAGTTCAAAACATATTTGTTCGTCCGTGACGTCCAGTACCAAATATTGCATTATCATCAACAAAATTACATTTCCATGACGGAAACACGTCGAGATCGTCCGCTTGAGCTAATACTTTAACCCTCTAACCTCTATTAACTTCCAACTTCCAGCACTACTGGCTGTTGACTCCTAACTTTTCAGAGTTAAATTATCCGTGTTTAAAAATTTTTGACAGTTTATAAGGAGGAATGTCTTCAAATAGAAAAAAAATTCTAATGGCCGTATAACACGTTATCGTACATGAGGTAGGCGCTCTGTAAAGCCAAGCCCCACCTTTCTTGTCATAGATAATATCAGTTTGGTCGGATATTCGCGCTAGCGCCACATCGAACACGTTCTCCTAATCAGTGTAGTTTACACTGGAGTCTTGAACACTTCATACTGTCTACAGCCTGGTAAGACACTGAAGGGTCCACTGTACGTATCTGTCGAAGCTAAGACATGTAATGTGATGTGTTCAGTTAGTTCGCATAAAAACACGGGAGTCACAAATTTAAAAAGATTTATCCCGCTTTGTATCAGTTATAGGTTCTCCGCGGTCCCAGTTGGAGTAAGGAACGATTTTAGCATGCTATCTGTTTCTATCTTGAAGACGAACGATGTGATTTGCGTTCATGCAATGACTGTTTCAAAACTCTGTGACTACACAGCAGTGCGGCTGGTCCCGGCGGAGGTTCGAGTACTCCATCGGGCATGGGTGTGTGTGTTTGTCCTTAGGATAATTTAGGTTAAGTACTGTGTAAGCTTTGGGTTTGATGATCTTGGCAGTTAAGTCCCATAAGATTTCACACACATTTGAATATTTTAGTTCACAACACTCATTGATGTACAGCGCTTTGCGATAACACACATCTTTTTTCAAACCACTTCTGCAGGTCACCTGAAGATGGATCTCTACTGAATACGAATACTTTTGTAATGCAAGTATTTTAACAGCCAGTGAGGAAAATTTAGTTCAGCAGATTTGTGTACTTAAATTTCATTTCAGTGGAGACACATTTAAATAGGTATCAGATATTCCTAAAAAGAAGAGAGGCAGTTTGCCAAAAGAAATATTTCCTACCTCATTTTAAGTATATGTGTATGTAACGCAGGGCCGACCAGAAATTCTGCACGCGTGCGGTGCTCCTGCACATGTGCAGCTTCCGGGTCACAGCGTTCATGTAGTGCATGTTTCTACGCACAGATGTCGCTTTATCCACTTGCTGGGATACTCTGTACCGGCGCATTCTAGTGCTCTTTCTACAGCTTGCAAGCCAACCAAGGGAAGGTATTTAGCGTATTTAACATTTAAAATACTGTCACAGTCTACTCATTGAGACGTATACTTTTATGTTAACAGTTTAACCAAGTAAGACAAGTAATACAGTTAACAACCATGGGTTGTTATTAAGGGAGCTTTACTGACGGCACGTAAATACGCGTAATGCTTTTGATCTAGTATTTAAGAGAGAGAGCACTTACCGACTTCCAACGAACCTTATTTATGGTTTCAAATAACATTAAACTAATTCAAGGTTTTCTATAACTAATTCTCGGTGCCTTCCGTTACACCTACATAATTTCTGTCTCACTGACCTCTGAACAGAATGATAACCGCAGACCTCTCTCGATGATCACCCGTTATTTCAATACCATTATTGCTATATCTTGAATCAGTTCCGTCTGAAATCTGCATATTAACCGACAATTAGATGAATGTTATGTTTCATCGACTTCAGCTGAGCGTAGCCCCTCACACATTTAAAAAAAAAAAAAAAAAACGTTAAATGTAAATATATGTTGGGACAATCGTTTAATGACCAACTTTCCTGATAATAATGTAACATGGAGCAGAATGAGGCAATAATGCACAGTTAGTAAACAATAATTTTTAATTATGAAAGGAATGAATCCAAACATGTTTATCACTGCTCATGAGAAATGATACACGAGTTGATGTGTCTCATCCATTTTATTAAGGACATTTAATTTTGGTTGCCGTTCTTCACTGTTGAGTACACTACACTCGTCTTTGTGATATGTATTGTAATGTCTTTCGGTTGAAAACTTACGCTGGCCGCCTATTATTCGGCGGCACAGAAAACACTGTGAGTTTTTACCAACGCCTACAAAAAAGAGTTGCAGTTCCCAGTCATTTTCAAACGACTGAGAACATAGAGCTCCCGTCCTTTGCTTTTTCACAGTACCTGCCATTTCTCAGTACTTCTCTGTTAAGATTACGCTTACCAGGGGTAAACGAGACTGGGTATGTTGCGCTCTTGCTTATACCACATAAACAAGGAAGCGGAGCCGCCGCCGTTCATTTAGGACACATGTCTAATAACATATGTCGCTGTGGCTCGCTGTCGCACACGTGCGCACATGTGCAGCACTTCCTCACGTCTGCACACTGTGCAGCGTTTGGCCGGCCCTGATGTAACGTATTCTACAATCGACTACAAAATGTGCAAAGTGCGACTTTCCATTGCAAAAAAAAAAAAAAATATGAGAGGCAGAGCGGAGTGTAAACAACATTTTGTATCAGATTCGTCTGGACAACAATGACGCAGTAATTTTCATTAGGTGTGCATAGAATAAAGACAGTCCACGCGTCAGTCACCACTCGTGAAAGTGGCGACATAAATGAAAAACATAGAAAAAGAAAAAAAGTAGGCTGGCAGAACATTAGAGCATTATTGTCATACTATCACAGACAACATCAAGCTTTCATGACAGGTCAAGGCAGTAATGTTAGTATTGTGAATGGTTCAAATGGCTCTGATCACTATTGGACTTAACTGCTGTGGTCACCAGTCCCCTAGAACTTAGAACTGCTTAAACCTAACTAACCTAAGGACATCACACACATCCATGCCCGAGGCAGGATTCGAACCAGCGACCGTAGCGGTCGCGCGGTTCCAGACTGTAGCGCCTAGAACCGCTCGGCCACTCCGTAGTATTGTGAAGTTTGCACCATTTGATTGTGCTAGGAACGTGGAAATGTTTTGACAGTCTTATAGAGTGAATACACGCTGTTTTCGTCATCAGCTTTGGGACAAGTCTACGTATGCGCCGGAAATGAGTTGGAACCGTTACACGCTACTGTTTCGTAGGTCATACGCAAGCACATTGAATGCGCATATAGAGAAACACATAGATTAACAGCGGAAAAACAATTGTGTTTGTAGTCTTTTTCTGTAGCTGCCTCGGTATCCGCTCGGTAAAGGCGTCGTCCCGAAGCTGAGCAATCTGAGAAAGATGTTGTTACCTGCTGACAAGTAGGCAGCGAGCAGTGACCACGTGACCAGGGTCACTGTGGGTCGCCAGGCCAGCAGCTGTTCAGCCGGCGGCGATCGACCGGAAATCCGATAAGCGAGGTAGCCAGCGGGTTGGAGAGGGGCGGGGGCCCTGGAGAAAGGGGGCAGCCGACCCTAAATACACAGGGAAAGCGTCAACGTGGATTCCCCATTGCCATTATCTAATTGTGAGCAGATTACCTCGGGGAGTAATAATTGCAGTGAAGGTGAAATTTTCGAAAAAGTGCACCAATGACAGTAAGACGTGATTCATATGTCAAATCGTGGTTTCTGAAACTGTAAGACCGATTACTAGACTAGATACAGGACAGAGTACGATTTCTGTGTGCAAGTTATTCCTTCAAATGTATTTATGATTGATTTGTATTTAAGGTTCATAGCGCTTCAAACGCTATAGCCTTTTCTGTTCTTACTAATACAACACTATTGTTAAGGTACGTGAAATGATACACACATACACTGTCAGTCCAAAATGATTAGAGACAGGATTAATAACAAGTGGATAAAAGTTGAGATTGTGGCTTTAATACTTCAGGTGAGGTCGCCGTCGGCCCCCCCCCCCCCTCCCCCCTTCCCCCATCATCAACCCAAATTGAGAACAATGCACACAACGCTCGTATAACCTTGTGAAACTGTCAGAGAAATCATTCTTTGGAATATTGTTTCAATTGAGCGTAACATTCGCACTCTCTTCGGTCTTGCCGTACCATCAGAGCCCATCTATTCACTTTGTCGTTTTGTATTAGATTCATTTTGATAACTTGGAGACTCATGTAATGATTTTTTCAGAAAGAAATGGCACACATTTTTCATTCTAATGAAGTTGAGGAAGGCATCCACGCGTCTTTTTGATCGAGTGTCAAATTGTGCTGGACAAACACTACATATATCGGGTGATTAAAAAGTCAGTATAAATTTGAAAACTTAATAAACCACGGAATAATGTAGATAGAGAGGTACAAATTGACACACATGCGTGGAATAACATGGGGTTTTATTAGAACCGAAAAAAAGTGTTGTTAGACGCGTGAAAGATCTCTTCCGTGCGTCGTTTGGTGATGATCGTGTGCTCAGCAGCCACTTTCGTCATGCTTGGCCTCCCAGATCCCCAGACCTCAGTACGTGCGATTATTGGCTTTGGGGCTACCTGAAGTCGCAAGTGTATCGTGATCGACCGACATCTCTAGGGATGCTGATAGACAACATCCGACGCCAATGCCTCACCATAACTCCGGACATCCTTTACAGTGCTGTTCACAACATTATTCCTCGACTACAGCTATTGTTGAGGAATGATGGTGGACATATTGAGCATTTCCTGTGAAGAACATCATCTTTGCTTTGTCTTACATTGTTATGCTAATTATTTCTATTCTGGTCACATAAAGCGCCATCTGTCGGATATTTTTTGAACTTTTGTATTTTTTTGGTTCTAATAAAACCCAATGTCATTTCAAGCACGTGTGTCATTGTGTACCTCTCTATCTACATTATTCCGTGATTTATTCAGTTTTCAAATTTATACTGACGTTTTGATCACCCGGTACTTTCCTCTTCTTCAAAACATTCTGGAGAACGTCTGTTTGATTTACAGGTATTCAGCTCTATGCTTTATTGTGATTTGTGACACAACAACATTGGTACGCTACAGTCGCACGTCCAGTTATTAGCACTGTCTGGTCACAAGTGACGGGGCGAATGTCCTTGAGTCATTAGGCCAAGCTGCCAACGTGGGTACTGCACTGACACGCCAGGAATAAAATCAGTCTCGGAACTTTTAGGACAGACGGTGGATAGCGCAGATTGAAACTGTTACTCTGCAGTTAGTGTGTGCTGTTCTGAAACTTGGTGCCAGATTTAAAATGTATGCCGGAATTGATAACGAACCGGAACCTTTCCTTTCGCGAGTAATGCTCTTACAGACTGAACCACCCAGGCACCCACCCACAGAGAGAGGTACTGGCGTAAATACAATAATGAGGATGGATTGTGAGTTATCTTGATATGGAACAAAGTTTATCACTTTCACTATTATACAGGGTGTTAGAAAAAGGTACGGCCAAACTTTGAGGAAACATTCCTCACACACAAATAAAGAAAAGATGTTATGTGGACATGTGTCCGGAAACGCTTAATTTCCATGTTAGAGCTCATTTTAGTTTCGTCAGTATGTACTGTACTTCCTCGATTCATCGCCATGATTTGGATACGGGATACTCTACCTGTGCTGCTAGAACATGTGAATTTACAAGTACGACACAACATGTGGTTCATGCGCGGTGGAGCTCCTGCACATTGCAGTCGAAGTGTTCGTACGCTTCTCAACAACAGATTCGGTGATCGATGGATTGGTAGAGGCGGACCAATTCCATGGCCTCCACGCTCTCCTGACCTCAACCCTCTAGACTTTCATTTATGGGGGCATTTGAAAGCTCTTGTCTACGCAACCCCGGTATCAAATGTAGAGACTCTTTGTGCTCGTATTGTGGACGGCTGTGATACAATACGCCATTCTCCAGGGCTGCATCAGCGCATAGGGAATCCATGCGACGGACGGTGGATGTATGTATCCTCGCTAACGGAGGACATTTTGAACATTTCCTGTAACAAAGTGTTTGAAGTCACGCTGTTACGTTCTGTTGCTGTGTGTTTCCATTCCATGATTATTGTGATTTGAAGAGAAGTAATAAAATGAGCTCTGACATGGAAAGTAAGCGTTTCCGGTCACGTGGCCACATTACATATTTTCTTTCTTTGTGTGTGAGGAATGTTTCCTGAAAGTTTGGCCGTACCTTTTTGTAACACCCTGTATATAAAAGTGCAAAATACCCGAATGGAGAGATCAACTCTGGAAAAAGCTACAAACTGCCAAGATCACTGATAAAGTATTTGTTTACACGACCGGTTTCGGTAGCACTATGTCACCATTTTCAAATATTTTGACAGTGTATGAATTTTTTTTTAAAGTAGTAGTATACATATGACTTAATTAAATGTGGCTTATTACAAAAACCATTCGATGTTTGGCCTGAAGCAAAAATATGTTCAGCTAAATCAGGTATCGAGTGATACACCGTATTTGCGTATACTGAGGTGAAAAATTCTTATGTGTAATGAAATTAGTGTGCACAAAAGTCGCACATTGTCTGACTGTGCTAAGAGATAGGCGTACATTATAGTAAAAGCTTGCACTTCTCCTTATCAGGCCATTATAGCTGTGTATTAGCGTAGTATTCTACTATAAGGATCTGGACCTTTACTCACCAATGTTTGTCCGTACAATATAATGATTCTCAGATGTTGTAGCTATATGGAGGCTGAATGGAGGCTGAAAATGTAATCCTGGTAGCAACACGGACACGTACAATATGAACTACTTATGTGGCCTCATCACGTAGTAATAAGCAGAAGCATAGATAACTAATACTTAGAAAATTAATGCGTGAATGTAACATTTTACTAATATAACGGTTTATCCAAAGGGACAGGAACGTAATCAGCTTAAAATACGAAAAACCATTGCTTTCAATCGGTTTCAACTGCCAACGCTACCTAGATATTGAACTGAAAGTTTTACATGCAAGCAGGATTAATTTATGGCGCAGTTAGCGATACCCGGCCACCGATCTAATAATTTTATTTGTAATCAATAGTAAATTGTATAATAACGTTTCTGTTTTTATATGGCTATATTTTTCTTGTTGTTGTTGTGGTCTTCAGTCCTGAGACTGGTTTGATGCAGCTCTCCATGCTACTCTATCCTGTGCCAGCTTCTTCATCTCCCAGTACCTACTGCAACCTACATCCTTCTGAATCTGCTTAGTGTATTGATTTCTTGGTCTCCCTCTACGATTTTTACCCTCCACGCTGCCCTCCAATGCTAAATTTCTGATCCCTTCATGCCTCAAAACATGTCCTACCAACCGATCCCTTCTTATAGTCAAGTTGTGCCACAAACTTCTCTTCTCCCCAGTCCTATTCAATACCTCCTCATTAGTTACGTGATCTACCCACCTTATCTTCAGCATTCTTCTGTAGCACCACATTTCGAAATCTTCTATTCTCTTCTTGTCCAAACTGGTTATCGTCCATGTTTCACTTCCATACATGGCTACACTCCATACAAATACTTTTAGAAACGACTTCCTGACACTTAAATCTATACTCCATGTTAACAAATTTCTCTTCTTCAGAAACGATTTCGTTGCTATTGCCAGTCTACATTTTATATCCTCTCTACTTCGACCATCATCAGTTATTTTACTCCCCAAATAGCAAAACTCCTTTACTACTTGAAGTGTCTCATTTCCTAATCTAATCCCCTCAGCATCACCCGATTTAATTTGACTACATTCCATTATCCTCGGTTTGCTTTTGTTGATGTTCATCTTATATCCTCCTTTCAAGACACTGTCCATTCCGTTCAACTGCTCTTCCAAGTCCTTTGCTGTCTCTGACAGAATTACAATGTCATCGGCGAACTTCAAAGTTTTTACTTCTTCTCCATGAATTTTAATACCTACTCCGAATTTTTCTTATGTTTCCTTTACTGCTTGCTCAATATACAGATTGGATAACATCGGGGAGAGGCTACAACCCTGTCTCACTCCTTTCCCAACCACTGCTTCCCTTTCATGCCCCTCGACTCTTATAACTGCCATCTGGTTTCTGTACAAATTGTAAATAGCCTTTCGCTCCCTGTATTTTACCCCTGCCACCTTCAGAATTTGAAAGAGAGTATTTCAGTTAACATTGTCAAAAGCTTTCTCTAAGTCTACAAATGCTAGAAACGTAGGTTTGCCTTTTCTTAATCTTTCTTCTAAGATAAGTCGTAAGGTTAGAATTGCCTCACGTGTTCCAACATTTCTACGGAATCCAAACTGATCCTCCCCGAGGTCCGCTTCTATCAGTTTTTCCATTCGTCTGTAAAGAATTCGCGTTAGTATTTTGCAGCTGTGACTTATTAAACTGATAGTTCTGTAATTTTCACATCTGTCAACACCTGCTTTCTTTGGGATTGGAATTATTATATTCTTCTTGAAGTCTGTGGGTATTTCGCCTGTCTCATACATTTTGCTCACCAGATGGTAGAGTTTTGTCATGACTGGCTCTCCCAAGGCCATCAGTAGTTCTAATGGAATGTTGTCTACTCCCGGGGCCTTGTTTCGACTCAGGTCTTTCAGTGCTCTGTCAAACTCTTCACGCAGTATCTTATCTCCCATTTCATCTTCATCTACATCCTCTTCCATTTCCATTATATTGTCCTCAAGTACATCGCCCTTGTATAAACCCTCTATATACTCCTTCCACCTTTCTGCCTTCCTTTCTTTGCTTAGAACTGGGTTGCCATCTGAGCTCTTGATATTCATACAAGTGGTTCTCTTCTCTCCAAAGGCCTCTTTAATTTTCCTGTAGGCAGTATCTATCTTACTCCTAGTGAGACAAGCCTCTACATCCTTACATTTGTACTCTAGCCATCCCAGCTTAGCCAATTTGCACTTCCTGTCAATCTCAGTTTTGAGACGTTTGTATTCCTTTTTGCCTGCTTCATTTATTGCATTTTTATATTTTCTCCTTTCATCAATTATATTCAATATATCTTCTGTTACCCAAGGATTTCTATTAGCCCTCGTCTTTTTACCTACTTGATCCTCTGCTGCCTTCACTACTTCATCCCTCAGAGCTACCCATTCTTCTTCTACTGTATTTCTTTCCCCCATTCCTGTCAATTGTTCCCTTATGCTCTCCTTGAAACTCTGTACAGCCTCTGGTTCTTTCAGTTTATCCAGGTCCCATCTCCTTAAATTCCCACCTTTTTGCAGTTTCTTCAGTTTTAATCTACAGGTCATAACCAATAGATTGTGGTCAGAGTCCACATCTGCCTCTGGAAATGTCTTACAATTTAAAACCTGGTTCCTAAATCTCTGTCTTACCATTATGTAATCAATCTGATACCTTTTAGTATCTCCAGGATTCTTCCAGGTATACAACCTTTTTTCATGATTCTCGAACCAAGTGTTAGCTTATGATTAAGTTATGCTCTGTGCAAAATTCTACAAGGCGGCTTCCTCTTTCATTTCTTCCCCCCAATCCATATTCACCTACTATGTTTCCTTCTCTCCCTTTTCCTACTGACGAATTCCAGTCACCCATGACTATTAAATTTTCGTCTCCCTTCACTACCTGAATAATTTCATTTATCTCGTCATACATTTCATCAATTTCTTCATCATCTGCAGAGCTAGTTGGCATATAAACTAGTACTACTGTAGTAGGCATGGGCTTTGTGTCTATCTTGGCCACAATAATGCGTTCACTATGCTGTTTGTAGTAGCTTACCTGCATTGCTATTTTCCTATTCATTATTAAACCTACTCCCGCATTACCCTTATTTGATTTTGTATTTATAACCCTGTAATCACCTGACCAAAAGTCTTGTTCCTCCTGCCACCGAACTTCACTAATTCCCACTATATCTAACTTTAACCTATCCATTTCCCTTTTTAAATTGTCTAACCTACCTGCCCGATTAAGGGATCTGACATTCCACGCTCCGATCCGTAGAATACCAGTTTTCTTTCTCCTGCTAACGACGTCCTCTTGAGTAGTCCCCGCCCGGAGATCCGAATGGGGGACTATTTTACCTCCGGAATATTTTACCCAAGAGGACGCCATCATCATTTAATCATACAGTAAAGCCTATTTTTCTTATGATCAATAATGTTTTTTAAAACCCCATACGATGTCTGAATGGTACATCTTAATATTACATGTGTCGTCCTATGGGAGAGAATCACTATTAACTTTGAATACCAGAGAAAACTGCTTCTATCAGTATCAACTTTCAGCGATACCTAGACATCAAGCTGTAAGTTTTACGTGTAATCAAGAGTGATTTGTATAGAACAGTTCTTTGTTTATGTGGTTTCGTTCATATGGTAGTTATATAGTACCTATGATATAATAAAATATGATTTTTCCAAAGCCTCGATTCTATGTTTAACCACAAACAATTAAACGTAGCCTAGAAACCGGGCGACTTATCATGATGTATCTACACTTGAATAACAAACCTTATATGTAGTGGAATTAATGTGCGTTGCACAAGATATTTCGCTTGAATGATTTTATTGATTTATTAAAATTTTCACTCTGTCCATGATGTTAATATAAAGAGTTGACGGTTTTATCAGCCCAAGATAAAAATTAACGCAGACATCGAGTAATACATTGTAGTGTACTTAGATGTAATACTTTAATGATAATTACGTAGCAAAAACAATTAAAAGTATATTATATAGCCATGAATGGTATCTGAGTAGTTCATAGAGTTATCTTTGAATGTACAGTTGCACATAAATATTTGCTAATAAGGTTGTGTATGTTACGCAGCACAAAAATGAGTAGCCCGACTGCTTCCGATATTGCGTCACAGAACGGTTGAGTGTTCCAGTTACATGTTGTTATTTCTCTTTAATATGAGAATAATTTCATAAAATTATCTAGTCAGTACCACTGACTACCTGATTTGATTTCGCGTCGAAAAAGAATGACGACTGTGTTTTAACAAATTCTTGTTACTCTACAGCTTTTTTAGTTAATGCGGTAACGATTCTGGGTGTTGTATAAATTTAATGTAAACTGTACTACCGCAGTGCCACCTGACGAGCTTACAATGTAGTGTTGTGTGTACCTGACATCGTAGTCGTTATTCTGCTCTAGTATAAGCATGTAAACTGTCTGTCGGCTCAGTAATCCTACGCTCTGCACATACACTTCTTTTAATTATGACATGCCGACATCCAGAGTGTTCCACGATTCATAAACACACATTTGTGATACGACACGATAAACAGCTAAGATGGCTAACATTGTGCGAACTGTAAAGTTGATGGCATGTAACTTTCCCAAACGTATGGACTTGTCAAATGTAGCTGGTTATAGCTTTTGTGAAACTATTACCCTGTCAATCTTGTTCTGTCTGTGCAGATCCGAAGGTGGTAATATAGTTTTACCGAAACCGATCATCTAAATGAATACTTTACTAGCCATCTTGGCCGTCTGGAGTTTTCTTCCGCATTCTTCCCATTCGTGGATTGTTAAAAATATATACTTTCCAGAGTGCTCAGGTCTTGTCTGAGTCCGAATAGATGAAGTCAAGCGCGTGAAATAAAAGTTAGCATTGATGTCATTGCTTCAACACTCCAGGAGAGAGTAAGAAACTGTTACTGAAACGAAGAACTGAACAAATGACTGATAGATTACGGAAGAATGCTACCGAAAGATAAAATCTTAAGAATTTTTATATACCCTTGTCACTGTTATCGAGAAGAGACATAGAGGAAGAATTGTATAACCCGACAGAGGTAAGCTACCCTAACGTATATTACCCTTAACTGAAGTAAAGAGAGAAAAAGAGACAGAGAAGAGTGAGCTATAAGAAGTACAACGAAAATGTAGAGACTGAAAGTGCAATTCCTTCCTCTTCCTGTGCACGCAGATAATTTACAAACTTATCGTTACAGGATACTACAGTGCTAAGAGGATTACCTGGTTAGTTCAACAGAAACTCAGATGTAGCCCGAGAGCTAAGTACGCTGTCATCATTGAAACTGACCGAGCAAAGAATAGTTGAATCTTGACGCATATAAGTCAGTGAGTATATCAAAATGAGATCATATCATTTATTGTAGATCGAAAGGCAACGTATGTTATCGTCACATGTTTGTCGTAAGCGGTTGTTCATCGTGTTACCTATCACTTAAGGGTCATAATCACCATTGTCTCTTGGACTAATAAAGAGTACCTCTTGATACGTCCACCAGTATGCAACCGCCAGACTTGTATACCCACTGTCTGCAAATATGTATGGTTATGCGTGGTAAGACGCTACCGGTTTTTGTCAAAAAGTAAAAGAGGCGGGCAAAGGGACGGACTCATCATGTGTGAAGTAAGATAACAGGATCATATATCTCGTACAGTAGAGGGGTTCACTATAAGTAATGGTAATCTGTATAGTAAGTATACCAAGAAGGGACGACGAATTAAAGCAGGAATTACAGCTATTGAAACACCATAGCTGTACTCAGTGGTTATTAGACAATACTCTACAACAGTACCAGCAAGGTTATTACGTCTCTTATTGAATGGGGAATTAAACATGTATTTTCGCCAACATTTTGAGGGTAAATTAAAGTCACCACCAACTATAATTGTATGTGCTGTGTATGTGTTTAAAATCAAACTCATGTTCTCTTTGAACCTTTCAGCAACTGTATCATCTCAATTGAGAGGTCGGTAAAAGGATCCAATTATTATTTTATTCTGGTTGCCAAAAATGCCCATACTAACACACAGGACCTATCTCCTTCAATTTCGCGACAAGATAAAATACTTCTAAACGCAACAAACACGCCACCACCAACCGTTTGTAGCATATCCTTTCGGAACACCGTTAAATTCTTCGAAAATATTTCGGCTGAGCTTATCTCCGGCTTTAGCCAGGTTTCATTGCCTATAACGATTTGAGCATCGGTGCTTTCTATTAGCGCCTGGAGCTCTGGTATTTTCCCAACACAGCTACGACAAGTTACAACTGTTATACCGATGGTTCCCGTATCTACGTTCTTCCCGTGTTCGGCCTGCACCCTTTGAGACCGAAGCCCTTCTTGTGTTTTCCCGAGACTCTCTAATCTAAAACACCGCCCAGTACACGCCACACAACCCCTGCTACCCATGTAGCCGCCTCCTGTGTATAGTGGACACCTGACCTATACAGCGGAACCCGAAACTCAACCACCCTTTGGCGCAAGTCGAGCAATCTGCAGCCTACATGGTCGCAGAACCGTCTGAGCCTTTGATTCAGAGACCTCTGGAGGAGAGAGAAACACTTGTATGACTATGAAGAGCTCAGATGGAAAACCAGTACTACGCAATGAAGGGAAAGCAGAAAGGTGGAAGGAGTATATAGAGGGTTTACACAAGCGGTGTACTTGAGGATAATAATATGGAGATGGAAGAGGACGTAGATCAAGATGAAATAGGAGATATGATACAGCGTGAAGAGTTTGACAGAGCACTGAAACATCTAAGTCAAAACAAGGCCCCGGGAGTAGACAACATTCCATTAGAACTGCTGATAGCCTTGTGAGAGCCAGCCAAGATAAAAATCTACCATCTGGTGAGCAATATGTAAGAGAGAGGCGAAATACCCTCAGACTTCAAGAATGATATAATAAGTCCAATCCCAAAGAAAGGAGGTATTGACAGGCGTGAAAATTGCCGAACAAGTCGCGGCTGCAAAGTACTAACACGAATTCTTTACAGGCGAATGGAAAAACTGGTAGAAGCCGACCTCGGGGAAGATCAGTTTGGATTCCGTAGAAATGTTGGAACACGTGAGTCAGTACAGGCCGTGCGACTTATCTTAGAAGATAGATTAAGGAAAGGCAAACTTACGTCTCTGGCATTTATAGACTTAGAGAAAGCTTTTGACACTTTTGACTGGAATACTCACTTTCAATTTCTGAAGGTAGCAGAGGTCAACTACAGGGAGCGAAAAGCTATTTGCAATTTTTACAGAAACCAGATGGCAGTTATAAGAGTCGAATGGCATGAAAGGCAAGGAGTGGTTTGGAAGGAGTGAGACGGGTTTCTAAACTATCCCCGATGTTATTCAATCTATATATTGAGCGAGCAATAATGGAACCGAAAGAAAAATTAGTAGGAATTAAAATCCATGGAGAAAAAATAAAAACTTTGAGATTTGCCGATGACACTGTAATTCTGTCAGACACAGCAAAGGACCTGGAACAGCAGTTGAACTGAATGGACAGTGTCTTGAAAGGATGATACAAGATGAACAGAAACAAAAGCAAAACGAAGATAATGGAATGTAGTCGAATTAAATCAAGTGGTCCTGAGGGAATTAGTTTAGGAAATGAGACACTTAAAGTAGTAGATTAGATCTCACATTTGGAGAGAAAATTAACTGATGAAGATCGAAGTGGAGAGGATTTGAAATGTAGAATGGCAATGACAAGGAAAGTGTTTCTGAGGAAGAGAAATTTGTTAACATGGAATATACATTTAAGTGTCAGGAAGTTTTTCTCAAAGTGTTTGTGTGGAGTGTAGCCATGTATGGAAATAAAACGTGGACGATAAATAGTTTAGGCAAGAAGAGAATAGATGCTTTCGAAATATTGTGCTACAGAAGAATGCTGAAGATTAGATGGGTAGATCAATAACAAATGAGGAGGTACTGAATAGAATTGAGGAGTAGAGGAATTTGTGCTACAACTTGACTAGAAGGGATCGGTTGGTAGGACATGTTCTGAGGCACCAAGGGATCACCAATTTTGTATTGGCGGGCAGCATGGAGGATAAAAACCGTAGAGAGATACGAAGAGATGAATACACTAAGCAGATTCAGAAGGATGTAAGTTGCAGGACGTACTTGGAGATGATGAAGCTTGCATAGGGTAGAGTAGCGTGGAGAGCTGCATCAAACCAGTCTCTGGACTGAAGACCACAACAACAACGACAATTACAATGAAATTGATAGACCACAACAGGTTATCCTTAGTAATAAGTCAGCTGATGCGAACACTAAACAGTGTAAGGGGAGAGGTAAAAATAAAACCACGACTGAAGATTCCATAGTACATGATATTAATGATATCTGCACACAGCAGTCACAGTCCTCCTCCCATCAGACACTGAGCGTTCTGAATTCTCTAACGATTTCCAAAATGTCCCACGCATCTAGCTCCAACTACAATTTGGCCTTCTAAATTGTTAATTCCTGTCATGTAGTCATAACCACATCGGAAACCTTTTCATATGAATCAGAAGAGTACAAATAACAGCTCCGCCAATTCACTGCTAAACTCAGAGGAGGGAGCAAACAGGTGGTAAGTGCACATTGAAGGCTTCTACGTGTGGAAGGAGTAGTTTAAAGGCCTGATAGAAGAGGAATCAAATGTCAACATGGAAGACGCAAGGGATTCAGCACTGTTGTCAGTGGCAAACAGACTTGAGATCTAAGCAGGTTTAAACATCTGTAACATTACTTTTCAATTTCTAGAATCATTCTGCGAAATGTTAATTAAGCGACTACATTCAGTTTCATTAGTAAAATCTATGAGACAAGAGAGATACCATCGGACTTTCAGAAAAATATGAAACACACAATCTCGAAAGATAGCAAAGGCATATAATCATCTTAACAGCTCATATATCCAAGATGCCGGCATGAATAATATACAGAATAATCGAAAAAAAAATTGAAGGCCGATTTGATGAAAAGTTGGTCTTAGGAGGGTGAAGGCACTAGATAGGCAGTTCTGACGTCGTAGCTGATAATGACAGCAAGACTTAAGAAAAATCAAGTCTAATTCACTGGTTTTGACGACATAGAAATAATCCACAATGCAAAATAGTCCGAATTCGAACTTCTCAGGAAAATACGTTTCCGCACTAGGGAAGGCTGGACAATATACAATACGTACAAGAACCAAGAAGGAACAATACGAATGGTACACCAAGAATCATGTGTTCGGATTAGAAAAACAATAACAGGACGTGTTCAATAGAATGAGCAGCCTAATAAGCAAACACTATTCGATGAGACTAAAATGAATAAAGATGAGAGAAATGAGGAAGTACATAAAGTGTAGGAATTCCTACATCTTGATAGCAAAATAATACATGACGGACGGAAAAGGAAGACATATAACGTATTCTAGCCTAGGCTAGAGGGCGTTCTGTGAAAAGAAGTGTTCTAGTATCAGTCATCAGTTTTCATCTGAAGAAGATATTGATGAGAATGTATGTACACAGCATAGGTTTGTATAGTAGTAGAACATGGACTGCGGTAAAACTGAAAAAGGAGAGAATTAAAATGTTTGTGAGGTGGTGCTACAGAAGGATGTGGAATATTATGTGGAATGATAAGAGACGAAGAAGTTCCCCGCAGAATCGATGAGTGAGGGAACATGTGGAGAAGTAACACCTTTCGTTGCAATTCAGCAAAGTTTCTTGCAGGCTGTGGATAACGTATAACTTCCCGCTTCACCTTGTATCATACGCTATCAACTGGCGAGAAATCTGGTGATCTTGCTGTCCAGAACACTTGTTGTGCACCAAGAAGCACATGTTTCGTCACATCAGCTGTTTGAGGACGCGCATTTTTCTGCTGAAAAAACATATCACCTTCCTGTCGAAGAAATGACAATGATGTATGGGTAAACACCTATATAGTGCAGCGGATACTGGTTAATATTTGACCAAGGATAGAGACACCACATGTGACAGTATGTTGTATATGGTGGCCCCCAAACTATGAAGCCCAAGTTGTGACGTTTGTGACGTAAGAGAGTGCACATCACAACAGGGTGTTCACCAGATCTACCTCGTACACGTGTGCTACGGTCGCAGGTTCGAATCCTGCCTCGGGCATGGATGTGTGTGATGTCCTTAGGTTAGTTAGGTTTAACTCGTTCTAAGTTGTAGGGGACTAATGACCTCAGAAGTTGAGTCCCATAGTGCTCAGAGCCATTTGAACCGCACACGTGTAAGTCCATCACTCGCATACAGAGAGAACCAATTTTTATCACTGAAGACAACGGCGATCCTACCACTCTCCAGTTGACACTTTCACGACTCCAGATTAGTCGTGCTTGGCTGTGTCCTGGAGTCAGTGGCAGCACAGCCAGAGGCGCACATGATCATAGTCCTGCTCCAAGGAAAGGGTTCCCTCCACTCTTTAGTGATGCAGCAGATGCAGTACGTCCCCAGGTTTCTTCCCAGTATAACGTCCGGTCGGTCACCGCTACTCCCACAAAGCATAGATCTTCACGAGAGCCTCTACTACGCGGATGTCCAGAACCTGGTCTACGGGTGTGGGAATGTCCCACAGACCACAGCTGAAAGCAGCAACACGTCACTGATGTACTGGGCCCAACATGTGCAGCAATCGGCTACCACATCCATCGTGCTTCCTGAAGGCCCCCATTGTGATCCTAATCAAATAGCTGAAGTTGTTCAGTAGGAGTATGCAGTCGTCAATGGGGCGTGGTTGTGTCCTAGAGCGAATGCTGTAAACACTGTACACCTCTAAAATCAACGCAGTTACAGTGTGGAGAGAGGCGAAACAAGACGGCGTACAGACAGCCCTGCTGCATTATTTTCCGGTAGAGTAGTAGGTTTGACTGGTCTGCATTCGTGTAACAGTACACTTCAAAAAAATTCCTACAGCTTACTAACACTCTTTATTTAACGAAATCGTTTTCCCAGCAGTTATGTAATCAGTGTAACAATTTATATTGTGGCACAAAAATGTTTCCGCTCCTCGCGACTGAGATATAGCGTCCATCGCCCTGAAGTATTTCACTGCTACTTCATTTGCGTTGTTTCAAATGAAGAATCACATATCCAGTAGATGATTCATGAAGAGATACGAATACAAACAGAGAAGGAATATTTTTGTATAACTTCTGGGCTTAATTACGTTGACTTACCAAGTTAGTGTACAAATGCCAAACTTATCATGTTGTTTAATTCGTTCTTTGCTTAATTCTCTACGAAGTGTTTAACAGTAATGGAATCAATAAAAATCCTTCGATAATGGTAATGAAAGTCTTTCCAATTGAGTTCCTTTCTAATTGACAGATCATCATGAACAATATGTTGTCACGGACAGAGTGCTACGACTTTGAAAAGTAAGGAGTATTATGTACACTAGTAATGAATACGATAATCTTACGGTAATGTTACCGATACGGTCACTGACTGGCGCATACCACTAATGTGTGTCCGCTGTGATATCGGGTCGATCAGTAAGGCGTTAGTGAAGTTTTATGTTCTTCTCTCACAAGCAAGATGAGTCAAAAATAGTTAGACGATTATTTGAGATACGTATCTCCAGTAATCCCGTTAAGAGTGACGTCTTTCATTTCACAACACATAATGGACAAAATTGTCGGTATCGTGTTAACCATAACTCCATATTCACCACATCAGACGATCACAAATGATCAAGCGCTTGTTAGTGGGCAAGAAAATTTATTGTCTGTGAGTAAATTACTGACTTCAGTGCAGTGAATCTCGCCAGAGGAACATTCCATTGAGCACTGCATTACTTAAACTGTTAAACCATGCGTACTACTTTTCTGTTTTGGGCTGTGAGTTTAAATTATTTAAATGAGTGTCATCGTATGCAGAATTAGATTGTGGTCAGAGTAGTCGCTGGGTGATGCAGATTGCTTTCCTTTCTTGATGGCTTATATCGTCCGACAGTATTTGTTACGTCTACGATTGAAGAGTATTGTAGTGACAGAGATAGAAGGTCACTAACTGAACCGAAGAGCAGTGACTGTTTCCAAGATATGGAAATTACTTTTAGACGGATATGGTAAACTTCATTACAGATTATACTAACGGCAGCTGACCTGAAGATCCATGAGTGAAGGCGTAAGACAGATTATTCCGAATGAAAAACAATATCCGTAGAACCAAGACATATGATCTCGCCGCATCTTATAGTAAAATGCACCCATCCAAGTTATGGTGGACACAACAATGGGAACGGCTGACATTTGGTAAGGTCGTTGCCGAGGAAACGAGCCACGCCAGGTGGTTATGTATGGCTGACGTAAAGAGAAGCGATCCTATTGCTGTCGCGATGCCTCGATACTTCATCCATTGGAAGGTGAAGGACCAGGTAAGGGTCGTGTACGTCTCAGAGCAGAGCTTTTTCAGAAAATTAGGGCGAGGGCTACTGGCGTTCAGAAACCCATTTAGTCGAGAAAATCAGTTTTACCTGCAGTATATTTGTCTCATGAAGTGAGCCACCAAATGTAGTTACAAACTAAAGACAGATATGGTTCGTCAGTAGCCCACACCGGGTAGCGATTAACAGTATATTTATTGAAGTCTTCCTAAGCTGTCTTACTGCTATGAACATAAGGCGTTCAGCAGTTCTTTATTGTAAACATTCTCGCTGTTCTCAACATCCTCCAGAACATTAAAATACTGTATCGCGGTTTTCTAACCACATTTCACTTCATTCGTTTGATTTTACGAGAATAACTTTTATCTAACCTGATACATCATGTCACCGAAATGTACTTAAAGAATATTTAACATGACCTCTTAACCATCTGTGTAATGGCAAAAGTCAACGTAACATGTATAATATTTCCATGAATAATTTATGTCTCAGCTTATTTCCTGTTGGTACATGTACATTCACGTCATGAATCGTATTATAGGAAAATATATCCCTACATTAAAATAACTTTACTGTAGTCTAGGCGTTATGAAAAATTTGTTTTTAAGTAATCGATTATTCAGAACCCCAGGTACTATCATTTTATTTTCTAGGGACGAAGATTAGTGTTCGATCGTTCAACGATACAGCTAGTACACTCGTTTCCCAGAAGGGAACTGGAATATTTTCTGTTCTCTGTGCACTATGACATACATCCTGCCGATACTCACCCGTGGGATGGAGACTGGCCTGGGTTACCGGAATATTATTGTAAGTACCTACAACTTCTCGAGTTTATAGATCTATGTGAGTAAGGGTAAAATGTGATGTTGTTATTCTGTTATTTCCGGTCCTAGACTAGAAAACATTAACTGGAGGATTCTGAGGGAGAGAAATGTTGCTGAAGCGCAATGTACCGATGCAGCTGACAGCAGTGATAGCCTTATATCTCTTCCATTTCTTCCCCATTCCATTATTAGCACACAACTCGAATAGTACTGTACTTTGAGTCTTAAAATAAACAAGAGTAAAATATTATTAATTTTCTCCACGAAAATTAGTAACTACTAGGAATGTTTCCCGGTTATGGAGAGAGCGGGGGCTGTACGTCTATTAGACACTGTGGAAGATATATTTTTGAATAAATGCCTTCTAAGGCGTTGTATCGATCGTACTGGACTGGAAGATGCTGTATACATGGTGTTACAAAAAGGTACGGCCAAACTTTCAGGAAACATTCCTCACACACAAAGAAAGAAAATATGTTACGTCGACATGTGTCTAGAAACGTTTAATTCCCATGTTAGAGCTCATTTTAGTTTCGTCAGTATGTACTGTACTTCCTCGATTCACCGCCATGATTTCATACGGGATTCTCTGCCTGTGCTGCTAGAACATGTGCCTTTACAAGTACGACGCAACATGTGTTTCATGCACGATGGAGCTCCTGCACATTTCAGTCGAAGTGTTCGTACGCTTTTCAACAACAGATTCGGTGACCAATGGATTGGTAGAGGCGGACCAATTGCATGGCCTCCACGCTCTCCTGACCTCAACCCTCTTGATTTTCATTTAGGGGGGCATTTGAAAGCTCTCGTCTACGCAACCCCGGTACCAAATGTAGAGACTCTTCGTGCTCGTATTGTGGATGGCTGTGATACAATGCGCCATTCTCCAAGGCTGCATCAGCGCATCAGGGATTCCATGCGACGGAGGGTGGATGCATGTATCCTCGCTAACAGAGGACGTTTTGAACATTTTCTATAACAAAGTGTTTGAAGTCACGCTGGTACGTTCTGTTGCTGTGTGTTTCCATTCCATGATTAATGTGATTTGAAGAAAAGTAATAAAATGAGCTCCACTATAACATGGAAAGTAAGCGTTTTCGGACACATGTCCTAATAACATATTTTCTTTCTTTGTGTGTGAGAAATGTTTCCTGAAATTTTGGCCGTACCTTTTTGTAACGCCCTGTGTACAGCATCTTCCAGTCCAGTACGATCGATACAACGCCTTAGGAGACATTTATTCAAAAATATATCTTCCACAGTGTCTAATAGACGTACAGCCCCCACTCTCTCCATAATCAGGAAACAAGATAGAAACCCTGCAAGATAGCGTGATATGACACTGAAGTCGATTGCAAACAAATCAAGACCTGTAACTATAGCTCAGTCCGTCATAAACTAAGAAAACGCAGATTTAAAAGAAACAGTTTCTAAATCCATTACATGTCATCAATTTCTTTATTTCAATATTTTTAATGTATGAGAACTAGTAGTAAGTACACTATATACATTTTCTTCCATTTTCGCTTTTGTCGAAGCTGACTCTTTGGTCGATATCTTCATGCTGGTTTATACTAACTTCAGAGTATCTGCAACGTTTCCCAATTACAGGTAGGGGTCATTATTCATTTTGAAATTACCTGTCAGATTAAAACTGCGTGCCGGTCTGCGACTCGAACCAAAGGCCTTTGCCTTTAGCTGGCAAGTGTTCTAGTGACTGGGCTGTCCTAGCACGATCTACGAAGCCTTGCTTCCACCAATACTTAATCTCCCACGTTTCAAACTTCACAGAAGTTCTCCTGTGTAACTCACGAGACTAGAGCTCTTCGAAGAAAACAATATTGCAAAGATACAGCCTGGGGGATTGTTTCTTCAACGACATTATCAATTTCCTTCCAGTGGCGCTAGTCCCTCATGTTACGCAGCAGGACTAGGAAAATTGTAAGGTAGAAGATGAGGTACTGGTGGAAGTAAACATGTGAGTCATGCTTAGATAGCTCAGTCGATAGAACACGCACCTGCGAAATGTTAAGTTGCAAAGTTCGAGTCACCGGTCTGGAACAAGGTTTTGATCTGCCAGGGAGTACACATCAGCGCACACTCCGCTGCTGAAATATTCATATATTGACGTTATTTTTCATTCTACAGTTTAACTTTTTCACTATCGACGACTTCGTCAACCATTCGATGTTCATATTACGAAGATCTCAATAGCAGTACTCCACTGTAGTTTATTCTTGTCATTATTACTTTTAATGTCTCGCGAGCCTATGCATAGCGTACCTGTCCGTAAGCCAAGAGCTTTCTCAGTTTCCCATTTCATATAACATTTATTGAAACGCCTTTAACCTTAGTAAAAAAATGGAAGCCTCCGAGACCAAATTTCACCACTGCGTGCCAAGCATGCGCAATATCTGGCAGCACTGTTTCGAAACTTATTTCCTTGTCTCCGGGTAAACAAAATCTAACGCGCCATTTAAAGGACTACGACGTGTCAGAGGTGAACAAACACAGTATATAATGAACAAAAGTTCTCGGGCTATCAGGTGTGTTTAGTAGTTTCGGTCGAATGCCGTTCAGGCATTGTCAGGCGCAACTGAATTGCTAGTTTCGCGTGCTCCGTATACAGGACTAGCCATTTAACACAGCCCGCTTACAACATGACATTAACGAGAAAATACAGCGTGTTTCAAAAATGACCGGTATATTTGAAACGGCAATAAAAACTAAACGAGCCGCGATAGAAATACACCGTTTGTTGCAATATGCTTGGGACAACAGTACATTTTCAGGCAGACAAACTTTCGAAATTACAGTAGTTACAATTTTCAACAACAGATAGCGCTGCGGTCTGGGAAACTCTATAGTACGATACTTTCCACATATCCACCATGCGTAGCAATAATATGTCGTAGTCTCTAAATGAAATTACCCGAAACCTTTGACAACGTGTCTGGCGGAATGGCTTCACATGCAGATGAGATGTACTGCTTCAGCTGTTCAATTGTTTCTGGATTCTGGCGGTACACCTGGTCTTTCAAGTGTCCCCACAGAAAGAAGTCACAGGGGTTCATGTCTGGCGAATAGGGAGGCCAATCCACGCCGCCTCCTGTATGTTTCGGATAGCTCAAAGCAATCACACGCTCATCGAAATATTCATTCAGGAAATTAAAGACGTCGGCCGTGCGATGTGGCCGGGCACCATCTTGCATAAACCACGAGGTGTTCGCAGTGTCGTCTAAGGCAGTTTGTACCGCCACAGATTCACGGAGAATGTCCAGATAGCGTGATGCAGTAATCGTTTCGGATCTGAAAAATAGGCCAATGATTCCTTTGGAAGAAATGGCGGCCCAGACCAGTACTTTTTGAGGATGCAGGGACGATGGGACTGCAACATGGGGCTTTTCGGTTCCTCATATGCACCAGTTCTGTTTATTGACGAAGCCGTCCAGGTAAAAATAAGCTTCGTCAGTAAACCAAATGCTGCCCACATGCATATCGCCGTCATCAATCCTGTGCACTATATCGTTAGCGAATGTCTCTCGTGCAGCAATGGTAGCGGCGCTGAGGGGTTGCCGCGTTTGAATTTTGTATGGATAGAGGTGTAAACTCTGGCGCATGAGACGATACGTGGACGTTGGCGTCATTTGGACCGCAGCTGCAACACGGCGAACGGAAACCCGAGGCCGCTGTTGGATCACCTGCTGCACTAGCTGCGCGTTGCCCTCTGTGGTTGCCGTACGCGGTCGCCCTACCTTTCCAGCACGTTCATCCGTCACGTTCCCAGTCCGTTGAAATTTTTCAAACAGATCCTTTATTGTATCGCTTTTCGGTCCTTTGGTTACATTAAACCTCCGTTGAAAACTTCGTCTTGTTGCTACAACACTGTGTTCTAGGCGGTGGAATTCCAACACCAGAAAAATCCTCTGTTCTAAGGAATAAACCATGTTGTCTACAGCACACTTGCACGTTGTGAACAGCACACGCTTACAGCAGAAAGACGACGTACAGAATGGCGCACCCACAGACTGCGTTGTCTTCTATATCTTTCACATCACTTGCAGCGCCATCTGTTGTTGAAAATTGTAACTACTGTAATTTCGAAAGTTTGTCTGCCTGAAAATGTACCGTTGTCCCAAGCATATTGTAACAAACGGTGTATTTCTATCGCTGCTCGTTTAATTTTTATTGCCGTTTCAAATATACCGGTCATTTTTGAAACACCTTGTATATCGAGCGGTCGTTATGCTGGACGTTGCGACTCGCGCAAATAATGTGACCTGCTATACCAAATTAAGCAAACGAGTAACGCAGGTACGGTTCGTGTTTACCTGTGCGCTTGAAGTCCACCAGTCTGGGATCCACCGTGTAGCAGTCTGAATACATTCAGATATTCATTATGCATTCCGAAGAGTGGATGATTTTCGTTTATGGCGAATATCGCGCATACGCTAGAGCAGCGGCGTCGTTATTTGTTGAATGGTGTTCTGATTGTCTAACTCCTCACTGCGTACGTTTGCAAAATATGTAAGAATTTCAAACAACTGAATGTGTGAAGAATAAATTACTCTGCACGAGAAGAAAAGCAACTGACGACAAAAGTACAATAAACATTTTTGTAGCAGTAACCAGCAATCCAGATATCAGGACGAGACAGCTTCAGTAAGCGAGTGAGGATAGCCAAATGAGTATTATTTGAATACTAGTGAGCAAATCTAGCTTGTAACCTACGCTAACGGTAGTTCAAATATCCAATACGTTGACACGAGTAAATAAACAATAATCTTGGAGGGTCAAGATGGGATGGTAAGAGCTATTCTCGCAGTCCCATCTTTGATCCTTATTTCATAACTGGGCCCCAAATACTCACGAGTATCTTCACCTCCTATATGATGTGCCACCGTCCTTTTGAGAAGCTAATCCGCTAGACTTAAGGAAGTTCATGTGGTAACAAAATCAGGATACCCTGCACATAACACTAATATATTTACAAACTTTCTTAGCAAAAAGTATCCAAATCGTTCTACCGGCTGTTCACGATATATAAAATGGCCAGTACACTCACCAGAGTTAATATGTCTTAATTTAATTGTGATTTTGTTAGTGTACGTGATTTATGTTGGTGTTATGTCTTTGTTTTATATCCTTCACGCTGTTATGGCTGTTACTATATATATATCTGTTATTTAGCGTCTCTGACTTATTGCTTTACCCCTTTGTTTGGTTTACAATATGAATAATGTTTTGTACATACTTTTTGTGCTTTGAGTCAGCTTCTTCGTTCAGTAAATGTGTAGGGTTATCATATGCATGTGAATACATCTCTGTTTCCTCAGGGATGTTCATCAATGTTCCCTTCTGCGCAATATGGAGGATTTGTAGTGCTTGGATTACACGTTTAAAGTCGTGTTTTTCTGTTTGCAGATGTTGAAAAAAGGTCTCATACCACAATAAAACACAAGCAGAAGGGTACAATATACATAAAGAAATAACACTAAACATACACACAACGAACAAACTGACGAAAAGCACAAAAAGAATGTAGAAAACTTTATTCACATTATAAATCAAGAAAACGGGTAAAGTAGTAGGTCAGAGACGCTAAGTAACAAGATATCCATAGTAACAGCGATAAGAGTGTGGATGGTATAACATAAATCATATATGAGCTGCCAGAACGTATCGTTTAGTTGGCATGGTTGCGTTGTTAGTCTTCTTCTTCTGTTCACTGACAAAACTCGATTTCGTAAGCATTGCCTCTCCGCTAGTGGCAGCAGCGGCGCTTATCGATATGTAGTAACTGCTGCCCTATCTTTGGGGCAACCTCACGCTTCTTCCGCGTGGTGTGAGAGTAGCAGTTCGGTTGGGGACGCAGGAGCAGCGAGATCCGTGTAGAGCGCCAACACGCCGGGACAGCTGGCAGCGTGTAAGGACTGCCGGATCGAAGGTTGGCGGTCACGAGGGTGCAGGAGCTCATCGAAATCGGATCCTGTATGTTTAGGTTGAGTGCATTGCAATTCACGTAGAGAAACCTCCACCATTGTGAAATCTCGTGATTCTCCAGTGACTTGGGCACGTGTTGCTCCTCATAGTCTCACCGAAGCGAAATGCAGTGAGTGGAGTACCTGGGAAAGGCAGATCTGATTAGCCTTCCTGAGCTGCTACTCACTGTTTACTATTATCAGCTTCTTACATTGTTAAGTTCAACCAGCGGTATTTTTCTGACCTGTGGCCGCTGACGCCCCAGTTACCTGCCCTGGGGGTAGTGTATGTAACGGCAGTGTACATTTCCTCGCCTTGCCGCCGCTGTCCGGTGACGGGTGCAACTTTGACATCATCTTGATTGTAGGTTGGTTGGCGTTCTTTTACCTTAGTGGTAGTCATTCCTTTTTGTTCCTGGCGCGCTAAGCATAGTATTCTGTGGACGGAGACTGGACTGTCTGTTTCGTGTTTGGCGTAATTTTACATCTTTCATTCGTTTTCTTGGGTGTCAGGTAGCTTCAGCAAGATTATCATTAGTCGCTCGTTAGACTGCCACTAGTCCGAGTTACCATCTTGTGATCTGAAGCAACTCTTGCCCGGCTTTCTCTTTGCTCGCGTAAGGGTTTTTGGTATGACCTATTCAGAGGTCGATTCCAGGAGCACCGTCTGTAATTGGCCCTTGTGTTTTATTATTGTGTTATTATTTTATTATTGTATTATTAAGTTATCATCATCTGTTTGGTGATCTGTTGTTTATTTTTTTTAAATTAACTTTTACTGTGCCATTCGCTGATTGAAAGAATATTTATTAAATTGTGGTTGCGCCCACACTGGCTTGTTTTTTTGAAATTATTTGCTGTTTGTATTTTGTGTGTGTGTGTGTGTGTGTGTGTGTGTGTGTGTGAGAGAGAGAGAGAGAGATTGAGAGAGAGAGAGAGGGAGAGTTCATAAGGGACTGCAGAGGTCATCGATCCCTAGACTTACACACTACTTAAATTAACTTAAACTAACCTATGCTAAGAACTACACACACCCATGCCCGAGGGAGGACTCGAATCTCCGGCGGGAGGGACCATCCAGTCAGTGACATGGGGCCTCTAACCGCGCCGCCACTCCGCTCAGCTGTATTTTATGTATGTTTGTTCAATTTACATCCTGGCGTTTAAGGAATTCAGCCATGATTGTGGTTACTTGCTGTATAATTCTGGTAGCGACCACATTGGCTTGTTTTCAAAACTTATCTGCTGTCTGTATTTTATGTATGTTTGTTAAACTTTTTAATAACCACAATTTCGGCGTTAAAGGCCTTCAGCCGTGATTGTGGTTACTTGCGTTAAAATTCTGATTGCGACCACATTGGCTTGTCTTCAAAATTATTGGCTGTCTGTATTTTATGTATTTGTTAAATTTTAAATAACTGCATTTTTTCGCATTAAAGGCCTTCTGCCGTGATTGTGGTTACTTGCCTTAAAAGTCTGATTGTGACCTCACTGCCTTGATTTCAAAAAAATATTTATTAATATAAATGAGTGAAACTGGAAATCAAACCAATAGTAATTGATTCGGGCCCCGTCCACAATCGTAACTCAATCCTGCCTCTTTTAATTACCAGGTTTCACTGGTGGCAGAGCGTGGTTACAATTGTAATATTGCCATTTCAGTTACTGTTTGTCTTATTTGTTAAATCTTGTTACTGTTGTACGATTTCTGCCTTTAGTGTATGGTTCTGTTTTAGGTGATCAACTCTATAATGGCGGTCTGGTAGTGCCCCGGGATCGGCCTATTGAGGAAGGACTACTTCATTTCTGAGCTGGCGATAAGACGCCAACCTATTGAGGGTAGTGTTCCCGACTTACCAGCCCGCTTGCGAGCTACCATTCTTTACCCGGTTGACATAACGCAGGATGTTGTGAGTGAGACAAAGGCAGCTATTGAGTTCTTGTTTAAAGATGTTAGGATTCTTGGGGACAATATCGGCTTTTAGAGGGCACTCAACCTAGTGGCAGTCAGTTAGACAGGGTGCGAGCACAGTTGGTACATCTAGCCAACCGGATGAATGATTTAAGGGTATTAAAATTAGAGGATCGTGAGAAGGAATTAACCGCTAAATTGGGGTTCTTGGTTAATGAAATGCAGTTAAAGGTCACATGTTTAAGGCTTGGTGGGAATTTGTTACCTTCCGGGCAGTGCACCAAGGCGTTAGTCGGGGCGTTTGCTAAATTGCCTAATCCCCTGGTGCATCTGTTTCGAGGCATCACAGAATTAGCTATAGACCGACTCGGGCAAATTAAAAGGTTGTTATGGTTGTGGGTTAGCTTCGAGCAACACGCTGATGCGATTTTTGTATTGCATGAGGTAATTTTGTCTCTGTTGTATCCTTTAACTAGAGGCGAATTGATGACTCTGGTATCGAGGGCCATGGCAGAAGGGTTTTCATTGCAGCAGGGGAGGAAGCTTGTAATCAGCGAAAGACTGGCCACGGGAGTTCGTAAACAGCTAGAGTGTCGCCACGTTTGGCCGATGCAGCAAGACAGCGAGGAGTTGCATCAACACGTGGAAAGAGTTAAAGCGGCCTATTTGCCATTGTTAGTCGACTTGAGTGAACGGGAGTTAGTGTCAATTGTCCTGAGGGGAATGGAAGCGGCGGATAAGTCACATTTTGTTTTTCGTGGTCATCCCTCCACTTTGGAACAACTGCGTGCGGCCGTTGTAGCGATATCCGCATTGCCACTCTCGGACGATAGACACTGTGAAGTTAAAGTTCTGCCGGAGAGCGTCACTGGGCGGAACTCCGGATTACCAACATTAGCTGAGTCAACTAAAGAGGAATCGCAGCATTGTTTCGGGTGTGGTCGGACAGGGTATGTAGTTCATATTTGCGTTCAGCTGCGGAGAACCAGAGTTAATAAATCACTCCCGGCTGGGCAACGACCCCGGAATCGAGCCTTTAAATCCTGGTGTGCCTGTCTCGCTGTTCGATTGTCAGCCCCACTATTTTATGTTTTTCTCGAGTAGGTGGTGAACCTATCTGTGTCCTTTTAGATTCTGGTAGCTCCTATTCATTGTTGAGCTTGGAATGGTTCTTGAATTTGGTAACCTTGCGAGACCTAGGTCGGTCCCTTCTTTGGCGCAGGGATGTGTTTCCAACGGGCAGGTGTAGCCTCTGCATGGTTGGGTCCGAGGGAGTATCTCGGTTGGTCATTTCTCGTGGTCCTTTTCTTTGACCTTGGTTAAGGAGCTGCCGGTCGATTTCATTTTGGGATGTGATTTTATCGGTAAAACTGGTCTTGTCTTGGATTATTCAGGGTACACCTTTTTCTTTAAGTTCGCTTCTGGTCAGAAATTTGGGTTCTGTGAGTGTACGAAACGTAAGGTGAATCGAGATGCGGGAATGCTGGCTGTTGATGCTAATGCTAGTGAGTTTGATCTCACCCATCTTTCTTCCCAGCAGGCCTAAGGGGTTTGTTGGCGAGGTTCCCAGAGCTTCTCTGGGTGTTAGTAATGTTCTTGACTACCATATTCGTCTGTCTGACCATATCCCCATCAGCCAGTCCCCACATCGTCTCTCACCGCCTAAGATGAAGATGCTAAAGGAAAAGTTCTCCAAAATGCTTGAGCAGGGAGTTAACAGGCCTTCTACATCCGCTCATGAATCTCCTCTATTCCTTGTTCCTAAGGATCAGGGGCGGGACTTTTGGCCTGTTGTTGACTACCGTCACCTAAATAAGAAGGTCGGCCTTGAATCGATTCTTTTCCCTGATCTCCATAACTCCATTACTTGGTCCCCGGGGTTAATTGGTTTACTGTGATCGACCTGAATCAAGCCTATTATCAGATTCCCTAAGCCGAAGAATGTAAACACGCTACAGCATTTTGTTCTGATTGGAATGTGTTTGAATTTAATAGGGTCCCCTTTTGTTTGGCTACTGGCTCAGCCTTCTTTACTCGTTTGCTGGATAATATTCTTGCAGAATTGAAATTAGTCTGTATCTACAACTACCTGGACGATTTGATAATTTATAGTCGTCCGTTTCAAGAGCATTTGGAACATATCCAGCAAGATTTTGCTAGGTTGCAGAGGGCCAGTTTGACTGTTAAACCCAATAAGGTGACCTTAGGTCACGTAGTATCGGGCGAGAGTATTCTCATCGATCAGGAGCGGACGAAGGTCTTGAGAGCCCTTCCGTCGGTAACAGATAAGCGAAGGATTGCCATGTTCATAGGGATGGCTAATTATTTTAGGCATTTTGTTCCTCATTTTGCTCAATTGGCAGCTCCTCTAAATGCACTGCGCAGGAAAGGGGTGCGTTTTGAGTGGGGACCTGCTCAAGAGGCGGCCTTTGAGCATGTTAAGGCGGCCATAGCCAGTCCTCCGCTTCTCGGAGTGCCTGATTTTAATAAGATATTTATTCTCCAAACCGACGCATCGAATGTGGGAATTTCGGCAGTCCTCCAGGAGTTCGAAGGTCAAAAGCAGACATTAGCATATGCGTCTCGTCGGCTAACCAGCGCCGAAGTTAAATATTCTCTTTACGAATGTGAGGCATTGGCCGTCTTATTCGCACTGGGTAAGTACCGCTTTTATCTCGAACATAGAGCATTTCAGCTAGAGACCGACACTCAAGCCTTAAGCTGAGTGCTAGCCAGGCTGCGTAAAACAGGCCGTATCGCCAGGTGGGCGGTACGCATGGAGATTAAGCACATTAGAGGCACTGAGAATGAGCTCGCCGACGTCCTCAGCCGTGTGTTTACTGAACTACCATGTAGTGAGGGCGCCCAAGAAGCTGAGCAATGCAATCTTAATTGTGTGGTGTTAGGCGGTATTCATCACTTGTTTAATGACTCTGACGACTATTAGGATCAGGATCCCACTTGGGGGCCGGTTAAGAAACGGCTTTCGGCGGGTGAGCATTTGGATCAATACATTATCAGGAAGGCATTTTTTGTAAAAGGTTGCGACGTACTAAGGAGGTTAAGATCTGCCTACCAAGCACCCTAATACGCCCAGTTTAACCATTATTTTCACAGCTCGTTGATTGGTGGGCATTTAGGAACCCGTAAGACCTTTCAGAAGATTAAGGAGCATCTGACGTGGCCGTCTATTGAACCAGACGTTAGAAAAATAATGGTTTCTCGGTGTCAGTTTTGTCGTGGGGCCAAAACGAATAACGCTCTTCAACAGGGGTTTCTTAGTACTAAGTGTGAATCTGTCCCCATGGACAAACTCTATATTGATTATGTCCGACCCTTACCTCGCACCAAGAGAGGCCATTGGTATGTATTAGACATTATTGACGTGTTTTCGAGGATTACGAGGCTTCCTAAGGGTCGTAATGTGACTGCTGCCACCACCATTGCGCATTTGACTAACGTATTTACTGTGTTTGGACCTCCTAAGCAAATCGTTAGAGATAATGCTCCAGCTTATCTTTAGACTCCCTTCAAGGCCTTCTGTTTTCAAAGCAGTATTAAGCATGTAACTACCACTCCATATTATCCGACTATGCGGAAAGGGTCAACTGTAATCTTAAATCCGCACTGATTATCTTTCATCAGAAGTCTCCCAGTAAGTAGGATTCTCGTCTCCCTTGGCTTAGTTTTGATTTCAATATCGCCAGACATGAGGCTCTGAAGAATAGCCCGGTTTCTTCGGTGTTTTCTTATCCTGTTAACTCCCCTTTAGAACTTATGGAGGATTCAAGACCTAACTCCTTCGGAGATCACCTGTCAGGTCTTCAAGGAAAACTGGAATCGTGCCAGGCGCAATATTGTCAGGGCCCACAAAAAACAAGCTGGTCGCTATAACCATAATCAGCGAGCCTTCAGGGGTAAGCCGGGAGATCAGGTGTATGTCCGTAATCTTCCCGGGTGGGAGGTGCGTATTGGTATCCTTGGTAAGTTTACTCCGTTTTCTGAGTCCGTATACGACTATGCAAATTTTAGGCCCAGTTAACCTTCTGGTTAGGGACAACCACACTGATAAGCAATACCGAGTCCACTATAAAAAAATCAGTTTGGTTTCTCCTTGAGGGGGGGGGGGGGAGGGGGGAGAGCGGGGGTTGAGCCATGGTGCAGCTCTCGCTGGTGCAGTGTGTAGGTCTCTGAAAGAAAGTATTGTTTAGTTGGCATGGTTGTGGTGTTTGTCCTCTTCTCATGTACACTGGCACCACTCGGTTTCGTAAGTGTTGCCTGTCCGCTAATGGCGGAAGCAGCGCTTATCGATATGTAGTAAGTGCATCCCTATCTTTGGAGCGACCTTGTGCTTCTTCCGTGTGGTGCGTGTGGCAGTTCGGTTGGGGATGCAGGAGCAGAGAGGTCCGCGCAGAGCGCCAACACCCCGGGACAACTGGCGGCGCGTATGGACTGCCGGGTCGAAGGGTGGTGGTCACGAGGGTGCAGAGCTCATTGAAATCGGATCCTGCATGTTTAAGTTGAGTGCATAGCAATTCGCGTGGAGAAACCTCCACCATTGTGAAATCTCGCGATTTTCCAGTGACTTGGGCTCGTGTTACTGCTCGCAGTGTCGCCAAAGCGAAATACAGTGAGTGGAGTACCTGAGGAAGGCAGATCTGATTAGCCTGCCTGAGCTACTAATTACTATTTACCATTTTAAGCTTCTTACATTGTTAGGTTCAACCAGTGGTGTTTTTCTGTCTTGTGGCCGTTAACGCCCCAGTTACCTGCACTGGGAGTTAGTGTATGTAACAGCAGTGTACATTTCCTCTCCTTGCCGCCGCTGTCCGGTGAGGCGTGCATGTTTGACAGATTGGTTAGTGGTCATTCCTCCGTGTTCCGAGAGCGCTAAGCATAGTATTCTGTGGACGGAGTCTGGACAGCCTGTTCCGGGTTTGGCGTAATTGTACATCTTGCATTTGTTTTGTTGGGTTTAAGGTAGCTTCAGCAACATTATCATTAGTCGCTCGTTAGACTGCCACTAGTCCGAGTTACCATCTAGTGATCTGAAGCAACGATTGGTTGCTTATCTCTTCGCTCGCGAAATTGTGTTTGGTGTGACCTACTCAGAGGTCGATTCCAGGTGCACCGTCTGCCACTGGCCCTTGTGTTTTATTATTGTGTTATTATTTTATTATTGTATTATTAAGTTACCATCATTTGACTCACCTGCTGGTGATCTGATTTTTTTTTTTTTTTTCAAATTAACAATGCTATGCCATTTGAGGATTCACATTGTATTTGTTAAATTTTTTTATAATTACCATTTTGGGTGTCAAAGGCATTCAGCCATGATTGTGGTTACTTGCTTGAAATTCTGGTTGCACCCACACAACCGAGTGAGGTGGCGCATTCGGGAGGACGACGGTTCAATCCCGCGTCCGCTCATCCTGATTTAGGTTTTCCGTGATTTCCCTAGATCACTCCAGGCAAATGCCGGGATGGTTCCTTTGAAAGGGCACGGCCGACTTCCTTCCCCATCCTTCCCTAATCCGAGCTTGTGCTCCGTCTCTAATGACCTCGTTGTCGACGGGACGTTAAAAACCAATATCCTCCCTCCTCCTCCTGCACCCACATTGGCTTGTTTTCCAAAATTATTTGCTGTCTGTATTTTATGTATGTTTGTTTAATTTTTTATAAATGCCATTCTGACGTTAAAGGCCTTCAGCCATGATTGTGGTTACTTGCTGTAAAATTCTGCTAGCGAACTCATTGGCTTGTTTTCAAAAACTATTTGCTTTTGGTATTTTATGTGTGTTGCATTCTGGGCGTTAGTGGACTTCAGCAATGATTTTAGTTATTTGCCACAAAATTCTGATTGCGAACGCATCGGCTTGTCTTCAAAATCATTTACTGTCTGTATTTTACGTATTTGTTAAACTTTAAATAATTGCCATTTCTCGTGTTAAAGGCCTTCGGCCGTGGTTGTAGTTGCTTGCTTTAAAAGTCCGATTGCGACCGCACTGGCCTGTTTTCAAAGAATTATTTGTTAAAATAAATGAGTGAAATTGCAAAGCAGATCAATAGTAATTGATTCGGGCCCCGTCCACAATCGTAACCCAATCCTGCCATCCTTGATTACCAGGTTTCAATATACGCTAACAAAATTAACAAGAAAAATTTGAGAATATAAAATAAAAATCTGAAATATAACTAAAACTAGCTCCATGCAAAAACATAATTAGTACCAAATCTATAAAAAATTATTAAACAACTGTACTTCACACATCACTTATTTATAATGGTAAGTATGTAAACATGTAACATCGCTGATCCACTGTCTTACAAGCTGTCCAGAAAGTAGCATACATGGAAACCAACTAAAATCAAATATACATCTCCAGTGTACTCCGAGGAGAACGTAATAATCCTAAAAAAGACAGCACATGACAGCAACATTGTTGCATGTAAGGTGAAAACACCTAACGATGCGTTATAGCTTTCTTGATCATAGTTACAGACCATTATATAGAGGTCATCGCTTACTTATGTATGTTCAGAGCATCTGATGATGGCAGTATGCCGAAATGGGGCCATCGTGAGTGATATAAAATAAAGACAATTTACAGAGCGGTGTAGCTGGCTACTATTTGTAATAATCTTGTCATTAAACGACATATTTTGCACTGCAAGCCCCAAATAACAAACAAAAGCTGCAACATCCCCTTAGAAAAATCATACATGGCTGTGCTTAAACTGACACACAATATTTTTTAGCGTAACGCACTCTGACTTTCAATAATCCCTACAAAAGAATGGCCCTGACTAACATTAACCTATACCTTTCACAAATCACTTACCTCACAAAAATCTTCGTTACTCGAACTACTACAATACAGCGAGCGCCACTACTGCCAGCTAAATAAAAGATTCAAACTACTGAAGGCACTAACTACTGATAGGCATAGTTAGCAAATGAAAGATTTTGATAGAGAACAGACAATGTATTTACCTTAATAGTGTTCAAAAGTCATAATATATATAGCAGTTCATGACATCCACTCTTACAAATGTACTGTTTCTGATGGACACACGTCCAGATCATCCACTCTAAAAAATCCGCCATCCAACTTCCCCACATCCACCACTGCTGGCGGCTCCCCTCCAACTGCGCAACGCTACACGCTGTTCACATCCAGCTGCCCAACACTACAATGGCAGACAACAATGCAACCCAGCCACAGACTGCACACAGCACAGCCAGTGATTTTCATACAGGGTGCTACGTGGCGGTACCAATAAGAAAACCTAAACAGCCTACTTACATAGCCCCCATGCTCCCCACAAAAAATTTTACAAATTGTTTTGGGCACTGGCCAATACATATTTGTTAAAGTTTTTTCGCAATTACAGTAACAAAGAAATCAAATGCACACACTTATTGATACAATGTTGGTCAAAAGTTAAAATTTTCTTGCAGTCCATAAAGACAGTCCTGATCATTCATTACAGTAAAATTGCAATGTTTTTTTTTCCTCAAAGTCTGAACAGTAAAAGAGAATGCACACGGAAGTAATGGATTTTCATGCAGTCTTGAAGAAGTAGTGTTGTCCTTCCAACAGAATGATAATGCTGACTCTTGACATGCAGACAGGTAATGGTCCACAACAGAGCAAACCCACAGCAGAGTCGGTCGAAGGTTTGAAGAATATTGGTAGGGAGGTCATCGCAGAACAGACCCACTGTAGTTCTGGTAGAGATTACAGTATTGGTGGGCCACCAGAGGTGCAGACCCAGTGCAGACCTTGTAGAAATAATGGTATTGGTGAGTTATCAAAGGTGTAGACCCACTGTAGTCCAGGTAGAGAGTATGGTATTGGTGGGCCACCAGAGGTGCAGACCCACTGCAGTCCTTGAAGAAACAATGGTATTGGCGTGCCATCGAAGGTGTAGACCCACTGTAGTCCTTGTAGAAATAATGGTATTGGTGGGCCATCGAATGTGTAGACCCACTTAGTCCTTGTAGATATTATGGTATTGGTGGGTCATCAAAGATGCAGACCCACTGTAGTCCTTGTAGAGATGGCCAGCAGCCATCTGTTGTGACTGTGTGGGTGCACAATCAGCATTGAAGAGTCTTGCGGATAATATAGTCCATAAGTCCATAAACCACCACTTGTGCACTCACAAAGTTTTTTTTAATTGTCCTTAGAACCAGCAATGCTGTTAACCTGTCCCTTGCTGAATTATCAACACACGTGCAAGCACTAACAGTCCCAATTTCTCACATACTGTGCATATATTATGACCAACAGAAACGTGTGCAGTGAAATGATGCTTAACTTGAAGAACTGGTGTCTATACAATTATAAATTTGCAACACAAGAATACAATTACAAAGGTACAAAATACGTCATTAAAGAACATAACAGTACGGATAACATTTGTAGCAACACAGGCTTTACAAAAGAATAGAAATAAATATATACATCAGTGTTACAGGAATTATGATATAAGTAAATATATAAAAGATCAGAATAACTTTTGAAACATCAACTTCTCACATGAGCATTAAAACAAAACAGAATAAATAATGTCTAAACATCTTTACAAAGTAAATAACATAATATCAGAAAAAGTCTACAACATAAATCTTATTAGCTAAACACATAAAGACAAGAAAAACACAAACTCACATAGTGTAATAACACAAAAATACAGGACAGGGTTTGTTTTCAGTGTGACAGTTGGTACTGCAGTCCAACCCAAAACTTCTTTCAATAAATCTTTCCTCTTATTGCAACATTTGTTTCCACAAAAAAAATCCTACCCAAGCATGCTTTCTGTATTCTGTTCACATTCTCTTTCAAAAATAGTCTTTCTCCACTGTACACTACTTTTTTGGCCAAACCATTTTCTTATAGCTTCTCAATGCATTTCTTCCAATTCGTCATAGTTAGTTTCTTATATAGTCTACCCCCTCTTAAGCTAACTTAAATCTACTGAGCTCAGATATATATATATACCAAGGGACGAGGCAATGCAGCAGCACATAACAAAGTAACACAAACAGCAATGACAAAAAATGGAAATTGGCAGCAGTATATATAAATTAGCAAAGCAATTCCAATATTACTGCTAATATAAGGCAATGTGCAGCAAACAAGAAAAATAAATCAGTAGTAAAACTGGCTTAACAGAGTAATACAAAGTGAAATTCAGTAGCAATATGCCTGGCAATCATCAGCAGCAAATGCAATAACTTATATCTAAACATGACAAAGCTCAAGCAGAAAAAACGGTGCACTAAAGACAACAATGCAGATAAGAGAAATGTCTATTCACATCTTAACATCTATGTCATTAAAGTGGTGCACCACAAGAAGTTATTCTACCAAAAAAATTACCAAGTAGTTGAAAAGAAAATTATGTATGAAGTAACTGTTATTAATCCCTTCTTATTGTTCTTTCTTTCCCTAGTGCTCCTTTTTCGAAGAATGTGGATCATAAAATTATTATTTAATAGATCTGTTGACAGAAAGTGTTCACATTTCCAAATGCATTTAATTTTACTTTATAAAACCAATGCTGCAACACAGCTGGAAACTAGATATCAAATAAAATAAGCAACTATCTACAAAGTAAAGCTTAAAAATATCATTCAGTAGTCATGAGGCATTTAATAAGTTAGTAGAAATTCTCTCAATTCTTGTAGAAAGACCCTTGTCATGATCAGGTGTGCAGATGTACGAATATTTCCCATCTATTCATAAGCATTTGAGTAAGTAGCACAAAGTACGTACTCCACAGTATAATCATATGTTTCCAAGTAATAGCGCGTCATATTTGCGATGCTTTCTACAAAGAAATGTCAATAGCGACGTTAATGGCCTCTTTTTTCTCCACATGTGCCTCTGAAAGGCACACACTAATGGCTTTTTTCCAGGTGACTGCCACACAGCTGGGAGCTTACAGTGCATTACGTCAAGGTGACCTACCTTCCTTACCAAAATATTTACGACATCAGTTTCCACTACAGTGACAGTTTGATACAAATAAAATTTCACAGGTCGAAATATTAGTGTTACGCATCTGTGGACACAAAATCCTATAGATATAACAACGTCCAAAAAATATTTATCGGCGGTGTGATACATTCACGCATTTTTACACACATTTCATAACTCTTAAAGTACGATTCTTGGTTTACAACATCCTTTTTCACAAGTCAGAGTCCCAAACCACTACTCATTATTTCTTACCTTATTACACATATACATATTCGTCAACACATCTTCAATATTTCATCATAATAATTATGTAGCATAATCAGGTTTCTCATGTAGCATCTGCTTATTGATCATAAACATACATCAACAGCAAAATACACATGGTCGTCGTAACAATAACATCATAACACCTCAGTCAAATCTCAAAATCGTCGTAGCTTCCTCCAATAATATCAAAACCTAAAGAAAATTCTCTGCTCATTTCAATAGTGACATCTACCTCAAATGTACTTTAAAAATCATGATCCCATACCAAATATATCATTCAAATCTCTCATAGTATCACAATGGTTCTGAAAAAAGTATGAACAGTTCACAAAGTACAGACAAATTACAATTTCATAAGTGTGAAGTTATCCAACTGTGTAATTGCGTAAACATGTGTCACTGACATAGTAAAAAAAAAAAAAAAATCTCTCTCAGTAAATGATAAGATAGCTGAGTAATTATGTGTTACAGAAATATGGTACCGATGTGTAAAGTTGTATAAGCAAATACCATATTAGCTAGGGCTCCTTGTGCTTGCCAAACACATGGTACACAAAGTAAGCGTGTACCCCCTGAGGATTAATGTAATTATACCCTCAGGTGTTACAGATTACAGCAATGGAATGAAATGTATTACGGAAAACTTTCTTTGTATCATTGTAATTCAAAAATCTTTAAACATAAATGTTTTAAGTACAAAATCAATCACTCAAATACGTGTACTGTAGCGCTAAACTGTGCGTCTTGTTGTAAGATAATCTCTGTGGAAGTGTCATAGTTATTGTCCTCCGGAAGCTAAGTTCTGCAGAAGTCAATGTACTTACCTCACGATAAACAAGAGTGAAATGTTTTGCGTATAGATATCTTAGTCATTACGCTTATTGCCATGATGAAGAAAGTACTGTGCTGTAGCGTATTGTTGTGCTACGGAAAAGTTTGTCTCATTGTAGCTATACCACAAAAATTACTACTAAAACATGTTTTACTTTCCAGAATAATACAGAAAAACTGTGCAGATATAAAACAGATATACCGCAAAAGCAACTATGTAAATTGTGTCACACATTAGTAGCGTCGTTATATAATCGTGTAGCTGTCAAAGAATCCAAATACTAAGTCACCTTTAATCTCACAGAAAGTACTTCAAATAAAGAGTGTCTTTTCAACTAAACCAAAATGTTGCATTAAAATCTCATTAGCAGTATATGTTCTAAGTATGTAAGCCTTATAGCCGTTACGTAATCGTGCAATTAACAAGCAAGAATGTACAAATAACAACACTGTGTCGTCTGTTCACTATGCACAATGCGTTCGTAATTTCTCTTGGTTCTTGACTGGATATTTAACTTCAAACATTGTTGCATGGTAACAGTTTCTTAAGTCTGACAAAGCATTCTAGAAATGTGAAGTGAAAAATTTTATAGCAAAGACTAAGTTAAAAAGCAGATTATATTTCAATAAACGGTTTTACATCTGAAATGTGGTGTAAACCTTTACTCTTCCTAGTACGCAGAGTTTCAACTTCAACGCAATTATCATGTGGTATACGTCGGATTCTGTAAGGTCCATCGTAAACTAGAAAGAATTTGTGACTCAAGTGTTTCTTCTTATGTGACAACGAATGAGCTATAATGAGAACTTTCTGACCAATATATAATTTCTTTGCATTTGCTTTACCGTATAGTTTTCTCCTTTTGTCTGCTGCAGATTTTATATTTTTAATAGCCAAATCAATTATGTCTTTGTGTCAAAGTTTACATGTATTCAGGAAAGGTACAAGCTCACTGAGTCTGTTCAGTGCTTCTTCATTCTTCAGTACAAGAGTAGGTGGTAAAGCAGTGGAGTCATGAGGCATTTCATTCAGCACATTTTGAAATAAGTGTAAATATCTGTCCCAATCCTGATGCTTTCTGTGACAATAAAGTCTGCAAAGCTTATTGATTTCTTTCATAATCCGTTCTGACGTGTTACAATGTGATGAGTACAATGAAATAAAAACAGGTTTGATTTTATGATTCCGAAGCATGCGTGACCAAACAGCAGATCTGAATTACGGTCCGTTATCTGAAATGACTTTAGCAACGTGGCCAACATCACGTAAGAAATTTTTAACAAAGGCGTTGGATACAGACCGTCCAGTGGCTTTACGTAACGAAAGTGTGGGGCAATCGTTCGATTTGTTGCATTTGCTAAAGGCTGTTTCACTGATTACTGATATGGGACTGCCAGACTCAAGTACTGCCGTAAATTTTACGTCATTTACTGTAATGTGAATCACAGGATATGCAATGTTGTCATGTTTTACGTCGTGTTCATGGAGTAAGATGTCCCTAATGTCTTCCATTTTTACGTAATTTCTAGCCACGGCAGCTACGTCGTCAGTTTCATAAGTACGTTTTGAGGCTGCCGGCGGTATGAGTCATTGCCTATTGTCTCTTTGATGGCGCGCATCGTTATTGGGATTTGGAGACCTAACTTCTAAGAATTCACCTTGTCGAGAGGGCCCTACCCTGTTTGAATCCCGCCAGTTCTGACGCAATTCAGGTCTGTCGTTACGATCATATCGTCTGTCGTCATGTCGGTAGATTCCATAGTTTCTTTCTTGTCGGTCACGTGGTGGAGAATTTCTCCCTGAATCATAACTGCGCGCTGGACCGTTGCGTCTAAAGTTATTCTGTCTCCCTTGATAATAATTATTTTGGTTCCCATGTTGGCTGTTTCTCTGATTGTCTCTGTGATAGTCACTACCACGGAGAGGTGATATTTCCCTGTAATTATTACTACTCTGCCAACGGTTGTCATATGGGTCTTGTCTGTTTTGGTCACGATTTGTGTTGTGAGAATAGCCTTGTCGTGTCCAGTTATTATTTCTTTCATCGCGGAATTGCGACGGGTGTGACCTGTAATTGTTGTGTTCCTGTTGTCGCATTCCGCAATTGTCAGTGTCAATTTCTAATTCTTGTAAGAGTCCCTGAAAAGCTTCAATGTCGTCTTTTCAACTTCCTGCCAAAATAATATGTCGTAAATGTTCAGGTAATTTGATTAAGCAAATGCGGATGAGTTCTGAGGGGCTGTATGGGTTTGACAGGTACTGATTCCTGTGCAACATGTCTTCAAAATGTTTCACAAGACTGGAAAATTCAGATTGTTCGAAATGTTTCATCATTATGACGCTATGTTTTACTCGGTCTTGTGCAGCTTGAGACCAATATGCTGAGAGTAAGGCATGATAAAATTCTCCTTCTCTGTGGCAATCGTGAATGACCGATTGCATTCTTACAGCTGGTTTATTCTCTAAATAGGCACACATAAATTCTAATCTGTGCTCTAATGACCAGTTTGGAGGAAAACAATGATAGAATTGATGAAGCCACGCTTGTGGGTGAATGTCGTTGCCGGAATTCCTAAATGTTTTGAATTTACGTGTAGCAAGAAACAGCTTATAGTCAAAATCATCATGTCGGCGAGTCGCATATCGGTCATTGTTACTTCGTTTCGGCGGTTCCATCTCAAAATTCGGTGTTATTATTTTGTGGCTGTTCCGTATTTCTATGTCCCTCTTCCCGTATTGGAGCGCGAGTGTTCCCAGAAGTACGTAATTCTTGTATTACCTGTGTCAGCTGATCTTGTACTTCCCGGATTTCTCTTTGGTGTTGCGTATTAATTTGATTCTGATTTTGTTTGAATTTCCTAATTTGTTCGCACTCTTCTGTGTCATTAAAGACTACCGGTTTTGTGTCATCCAGATTATCATCTACCTTCCTAGATAAATTATTTAGCTGATCCGAAAGTTCAACTACTTACTCTGATAATGAACTAATTTCCTCCATGTGTCTTTCTGAACCAATTTTCAGAGTATATACTGTGTCCTTTAAGTTTTCCTGAGTTTTTGAAAGTTGCGTAACCGAATCGGTAGATGCAACTGAGTCAATTTTAGCTTGCAAGGTCTCATGATTTTCATGATCAATGGTTTGCAGTTCTTGTATGGCTGCTTCGTGATTCTGTAATGCATTTTCATGCCGCGAAAAAGTAGGTTGCAAATGCTCACAAATTTGTGTTTTTACGTCATTACATACTTTTTGACATTTCGATTCAATGTTATGTAACTCAGTAGTTAAATCTTCACGTGTTTGTTCAAGCGTGATGTCTAACTTCCGAAGATTTTGTTCCATTGTGTCTAACTTTTGAAGCTTTTGCTGTGTTTGTCTCCGATTTTGTTCCATTTGTTGCATTAATTGCAATAATAATGTATTAGTGCATGGAATCTGTTTCTCTATGCTTTTTGGCAGGGCATTTCCACCGGCAACATTCACACTTTGACAAGTAGAAAACGCGTCTTAACTCGTTTGAGAAAACGGTGAGGACCCTAAACCTGAGTCTACAGTATTTGCAATCTTGTGTTCTGTCATTTCGGATTCCTGAGGCGAGCTGTTGCCGACCGTTCGATCGATTTTGCTTCCCTGTTCACTACTTGTTTCACTATCTACACCATTATTTGCCACCCACTCCATTTCCCTATGCACTATTACCAAATTACTACTTTGAATGTCTGTTAATTCATTACACAGTGGTGCTGATAAGCTACGCTCTTCGTCACTATTATTTCTCAGTTTACTTTGGAGCCTACTGTTACGTTTTTCACACGCCATTATTGTCACAATATTTCACACGATAACACAGAAAAGCCCAATTTGTAGAGCAAAAATAAGAGAACACATTAACACAGCACTGAAAATAATATCTAGTTAATTGCCAACGCAGCTGTGAAATACTTGATGCAAATCTACATGAATGCCACAACTGTTTTACTGTACAATAATGAAAGACTGCAACTACAAAGGAGATTCTCTGTAAAATTACATGCTAGCAATAAACAAAAGCTACACTAATTACACGAACTACAAGAAAAAATCAGGAGATTCCAGTGAGGTATCCTCGGCTAAGGGTCGACATATGTAACATCCCCTTAGAAAAATTATACATGACTGTGCTTAAACTGACACACTATATTATTTAGCGCAACGCACTCTGACTTTCAATAATCCCTACAAAAGAATGGCCCTGACTAACATTAACCTATACCTTTCACAAATCACTTACCTCACAAAAATCTTCGTTACTCTAACTACTGCAATGCAGCGAGCACCACTACTGCCAGCTAAATAAAAGATTCAAACTACTGAAGGCACTAACTACTGATAGGCATAGTTAGCAAATGAAAGATTTTGATAGAGAACAAACAATGTATTTACCTTAGTAGTGTTCAAAAGTCATAATATATATATAGCAGTTCATGACATCCAGTCTTACAAATGTACTGTTTCTGATGGAAACACGTCCAGATCATCCGCTCTCAAAAATCCACCATCCCACTTCTCACATTCACCACTGCTGGTGGTTCCCCTCCTACTGCGCAACGCTATGCGCTGTTCACATCCAGCTGCCCAACACTACAATGGCAGACAACAATGCAACCCAGCTACAGACTGCACACAGCACAGCCAGTGATTTTCATACAGAGCGCTACGTGGCGTTACCAATAAGAAAACCTAAACAGCCTACTTACAAAGTAAGAAATTTTTGTAGAACTTTTTAGGGATAAAAATGACAGTATAACTCATAGTGGTTCTTACAAAAAAACTTACGTAATTAAGTACTGTTCAATATAGAAAACATTTTGCAGAATGCAAAAACAGTGCTGCACATTATGTGTGATGAAGTAACCACGTTTCACAAAGAGTCTAAATTTATATTATTGGTAAAGTCGCAGTAAACATGCCAAATAGTGATATGATTGTGTCGACCGATTTTAAAAAGTTTTGACTGTAGGTGAAAAAGAGAAAGTTCTATGATTAGAATAGGGTATATAGGAATGGTAATAAGCAAGCAAAAAAAGTACATAAAACCTGGAATTAGCGTATGGTACATTCACTTTGTCTTAGCAATTTCAGAACTTCCCTCAAATTTCTACCTGCTCATTTTGTATCTTCTAAATTTGCAAAATAATATGAGGCGAAGTGGGTTACGTTCCTCCGCAAAGGCAATTAAGGCCCACCATTTTTATTTTTTAACAGTCAGCTATCCATGTCCATTTGGAACGCTGATGACGTCATCAGTTCAAGTAAATCGATGACATGATCCCTGATGTCACCGATATGCTTGATGAAGTCACTTTTCAAGGTCGGGGATGGCAGAACAACACAAAAAGTGTTACAGGATTGCCACACTACTACTATTCCCAGGTAAGCGACCCACCGTGGTTTAATAGCACTGCAAAGACGATTGCACTCTCGGTTCCAAAGACAATGCAAAAGTTGATATATATCTGTGTGTCTGTAAAGGGATCGATGTGTAAAGCAAACAACTACTACGACAGCCATATCTCAGCATAAGATTTTCCCAAGGACCGGAGAAAATTCTGGAGCTACGTAAAATCACTTGTGGGTTGAAGGCTTTCATTCAGTCACTCGTTGACCAGTCTGGTGCGGCAAAAGAAGACAGCAAAAGGAAAGTCGAAGTTTTAAATTTCGCATTTAAGAAATCATTCACGCAGGATCGTACAAACATATCACCGTTTGACCGTCGCATGGAGGTCATAGTAGTAGCCATCTCTGACGCGGAGAATCTATCAAAAGATTTCGAAACAAGTAAGTTAACAGGTGCGGATGGAATCCCAATTTCGTTTTACAGAGGTATTCTATTGCACTGGCCACCAATTCAGCTTCCATTTATCGCGAATCTCTTTCCTAGCGCCATGGCATAAGCAACTGGAAAAATGTAATGTGACCTCTATATTCAAAAATGGTAAAGGAACGAACCCGCAAAATTAAGGACAAATATAGCTTAACATCAGTATACTTCAGATATCTTGAACATATCCCCAGTTCAAATACAAGAATAAATTCACCTGAGAAAGAAAATCATCTGTCTACAAAACACAGATTTAGAAAATATCGGTCGTGCGAAACTCAGCTTGCCTTTTTCTCGCACGATGTGAGCATGAACCATGAAAGAAAGGCAACACCGGATTCCATATTCATAGATTTTCGAAAATCATCTGAAAGGATGCCCCTAAGGGTGGCTGTCAACGAAGGTATGAGCATCTCAAATACGTTCCGCCAATTGCGAGCGGCTCAAAGACTAATAAGAGTAGCAGAGCTCAGTTTGTTTTCCACCACGGCAAGTGTTTATCAGACACAAGTAAACCGTCGGGAGTTCCCCAGAGAAGTGTGACAGGCCCTCTCTTATTCTCTAGGTCCATAAATGGTCTGACAGACAGTGTGGGCACCAATCTGCGTATGTTTCAGAAGGCAGTGTGGTGTATGAGAAGGTGTCATCGTTGAATGACTGTGAAAGGATGCAATACAAAATTTACAGTTGATGTGATGAATGCCGACCACTGTGGCCGAGCGGTTCTGGGCGTTACAGTCCGGAACCACGCGAGCGCTATGGTCGCAGGTTCGAATCCTGCCTCGGCCATGGATGTGTGTGATGTCCTTAGGTTAGTTAGGTTTCAGTAGTTCTAAGTTCTAGGGGACTGATGACCACAGATGTTAAGTCCCATAGTGCTCAGAGCCATTTGAACCATTTGAACCATTTCAAATATGCAACGACTTTTTGGGTGTTCTAGGAGTGCTATGGTGTCTTCATCGCGTGGCGAAAGGTGAAGATGATGTTTGGCTTGTAAGGGCACTCAACCGCATGGTCCCAATTTTTACTCAGTCAAATATGTTATACAGACCAATCTAGCCACTGTCACGGATGGCGTTGATGATGATGAAATGATGAAGACAACACAAACACCCAGTCCCAAGACAGAGAAAATTCCCAATACTTCCGGGAATCGAACCCGAGACCCTGTGATCCAGGCGAAACCAAAGTGAAACCACATCCAGACGTCGTGAGGTTGGGCGGCTACCCTTCATTACTGATGCCTCACCTCAGCCTTTAATGCTGGGCAAGGTAAAAGTGTGTATGAACCAACAGTGCAGCGAACCTTCGTACCAATGGGCCTTTTCGGCCAACCACCCAAGCATGTGACAGTGTTAACACCAAGACGTCGTCCTTTGCGACTGAAATGGGCAAGTGATCATCGGCACTGGACGTTGGCGCAGTGGCAGAGCATTGCATGGCCTGATGAATACCGATATCTTCTTCATCATGCCGACTGGAGGGCGCGAATTCTTCGTCTTCCACGGAAACACTCCTTGATACCTCTACTACCGGAGGGAGACAAGCTGGCGGCGGTTCCATTATGCTTCGGGGAATATTCACGTGGACATCCATGGGTTCAGTGGAGTTTGTGCAAGGAACCATGACGACCAAGGAATACTGTACACTGGTTGCAGACCACTTACACCCCTTCATGACGATCATGTATCCCGCTGGAAGTGGTATTTTTCAAAAAGATAGGTCACCATGTCACAAGACCAGGATTGTGATGAAGTGGTTCGTGGAACATAGTGGTCAGTTCCAATTCATGTGAAGAAATTATATTTAAAATATCACAAAACACTCTTAATACTGTGGGTGCTCTGAAACTCAGTGTAGCGACGAAGCCGAATATCACAGAGTTTAAGCTTGTGAGGGTTGTAAATGTAGCCCTATTCGGCTACCGCCTGAGCTCCAGTGATATCACATCTGGCAGCATGCCTATATAATGACAAAGTCATTGGTGCCACAATAGCAAGTTTCCACCTGAGACCATTTGAAGACTTCTTAGTGAGAAGCTAATGGGAATTTCTTCATTTGACATGGACAGAACTTAGCTTACTTACTTTTATATATATACTTTTACTTACTCACTTTTTTGTAAGTTACTTGGTGTATATTAGTATCATATTTCAAAGATGCATCTTTAGAAGTCAGAGAAAATGTAGATTTCTGACAAAAATGTATTATATATTATTATGGAAAGAATTTTCATTCTACTGATTTTATTCCATGAGTTTCTTTAGATATCTAAGAAGGCTGGTTTTAGATGGCAATAAATAATTAGTAATCAATAAAAGGTTTACGTAAGCCCCATCGGTGCGAAAGCAAGCTTTGTTGTTGTTGTGGTATGCACTCTAGAGACTGGTTTGATACAGCTCTCCATGCTACCCGGTCCTATGCAAGCTTCTTCATCTCCGAGTAACTACTGCAACCTACATCCTTCTGAATCTGCTTAGTGTATCCATTTCTTTGTCTCCCTCTATGACTTTTATCCTCCACGCTGCCATCCAATAATTAACTGGTGATCCCTTGATGCCTCAGAACACGTCCCACCAACCGATCCCTTCATCTAGACAAGCTGTGTCATAAATTCCTCTTCTCCCCGATTCTATTCAGTACTTCCTCATTAGTTACCTTATCTAACCATCTAATCTTCAACATTCTTCTGTAGCACCACATTTGGAAAGCTTCTATTCTCTTATTACTAAACTATTTATCGTCCACGTTTCACTTCCATACAAATAACTTGAGAAAAGACTTCCTGACACTTAAATCTATGAACGATGTTAACAAATTTCTCTTCTTCAGAAACACTTTTCTTCCCATAGCCAGTCTACAGTTTATATCCTCCGTACTTCGACAATTATCAGCTATTTTGCTCCCCAAATAGCAAAATTCTACTACTTTCTTATTTCCTAATATAGTCTCTCAGCATCACCTGATATATTTCGACTAAATTCCACTATCCTCGTTTTGCTTTTGTTGATGTTTATCTTATAGCCTCCTTTCAAGACACTGTCCATTCCGGTGGATATGATGTCCGCCAGTTACGGAAAACACCGTTTTTTCTCAGTACCCAGACATGTTTCGGCATCAATGTGCCGTCACCAGTGGGTACCACTTTTATTTAGTGTGCAATGTGAATATTTTTCTTAAATGATTATAAAATTATGTGCATCTTCAGTTCAACCAGAGATCGTTTGTTTTTGTGAATACCTTTACATTTGGTGTGCATAAATTTTCTGGATCGCTTGTGTGTTAATTACTACAGGTAGCTTGTCATCTGCAACCAAACGATGATGATAAAGTTTTTGCTGGGAGTTAACCTATCGTCTACAATGTAATTTAGTTCGTAGCGATGTTTTCGCGCCTATATTCATTTTTACTTATGTTTTCGTGTGGCGAGCACTTCCATTCCCCGGATCATGCTGAATAGTTGTGATGCACACGTAACTATAATAAGTATATGCCACAAATGACATAGTAAATCACTTTCCACTTCACCAAAACACAGTGTGATTGTGGTTTGTTGTGTGTCCCAGCCCAGTCAGTGTTCATTTGTTCACCAGAGGGTTCGGCACCAAATTTGAATTTTGTTTGCATTTTTTCTTTGTGTGTGTGTAACATTGCAAAATCACAGGATAATGTAAGCGTGAATAAGGCATTACAAAAGTTGGTACATTAATAACCGGTGTAGCCGGCAGAATGCTGAATGCTGGCATGCAAACGTACAAGCATTATCTTGTACTAGTGCTTATGACAGTATGTGGGATGGAGTTCCAGCCGTGTTGCAGTTGCTCCGCGAATTCAGGGACGGTTAATGCTGTTTGTGGATGACGCTGTAGTTGTCCCCAGATGATGTCCCATATGTGCTCGATCGGAGACTGATCGTGAGATCGAGCAGGTCAAGGTAACATGTAGCTATTGCGTAGAGCGTGTTGGGTTGCAACAGCGGTATGTGGATGCGAGTAGTCCTGCTGGAACCCCCCCCCCCCCCCTCCCCGCCTGGAATGCTGTTCATGAACGGCTGCGCAACAAGTCGAATAACCAGAAGGGGCAGTACGTGGGATAACTACGAAAGTGCTATTGCGATCTTACGAAATCGCACCCAAAGCGTAATTCCAGTTGTCGGTCCAGGGTGTCTAGCATGCAGATAGGTTGGTTACAGGCCCTCAACTGGGCTCCTCCTAACCAACACACGTCCGTCACTGGCACCCATGTAGAACCAGCATACATCAGAAAACATACCTCCAGCCTTCCTCTCGCTTGACAGCAAATGGCGGTGGTTTGGGATCAGTGGAATACACGTTACAGGCAACCGGCTCGGCGCCGTCCTTGAAGTAACCGATTTGTGACAGTTCATTGTGTCATTGTGTTGACAACTACCGCTCAAATGGCAGTTGCAGAACAGTTTGATGCACCAGAGCCATACACCGAACACGATGGTCTCTTCCTTCTCGGTATTGCCACTCAACCATTCATTCTGCCAGCTGGGATACACAGCGGCTACTATTAGCGCCACTCACATCTGATTGACGCGTACTTTGATTATACATCATCTTTCAGATTTAGATACACGCGTACCAACTTTCGTTTGTATCGAAAAACTCCTTCTTGATGTTGCTACTTTCTTTCCTTCAGTGTTTTTGCTGATGACACAGTTGTGTATGAGAAAGTATGACTCAAATGAAATTCTGCTGAGCTCAGTGAATGGCAGCTTCTATTAAATGTAGATGAATAGTATTTCATGTTTACAACAGGAAAATATTCCTCTAATGTTTAAACGCAATATTAATAGAACGCGTCTTCACTTAGTGATGTCAGTAAATAACTAGTCACAGTTCCCAGTGAAATCAACAATGCTGTCTAGCTTAGAACATTAGCCATCAGTAGTATACATCTTGAAGAGTAACGGTTGCGTATCACCTTCTGGTGCAGTGAGATTTGTTAGTATGTCAGATGATTTGTTTCGGATTAAGACTGGTAGGTAGTTCACCACTCCCCCCCCCCCCTTCCACCAACCGACACACACACACACACACACACACACTCTGCTGATGATACTTCCACCATTCTATAAATTCTTCGTGTCGTCCTCTACTATGCACACGGTTTTAAAACGTGAGTGAACAGTACAATAGAGAAAGGCGAAAATTACCAATCACAGATCACGGGTCATGGGAACAGCATTTTACAGTAATAACCATTGAACTAAGTTTACCGTAGAATGACAGTGATCTGTTATTGAATAAAGTTAACTTTTTGCCATTCCTTAATCTGTGCTATGTAAACACTCCCTGAACTTGTCTCTTTAGCTTTGTTGGGCACTCTCTTGTACAGTTTTTTGTCTTTAATAATAGTTTGTGATCTCTCGCTCACTACGGGATTATGTTATGGTAGTGAGATATTTCCTGACTTGAAAAGAACTTCCTTACTCCTGCTGTTGTTCACTTCATTTAACTAGACGTTGCTACAGAAGTGGATGCTTCTGAAAACGACAGCTAGAAAGTTCAGTTCAGATACTGTACACAACAGAAAATTTTCTGTTTTCGACATATACTTCCTCCCAACTGTGATTTAACAATACCTTTGAAAAATATGGAATTGTGTGTGATGAAAGTGGTCTTTTGAGAACACGCAGCCTCTTGAGGTTATCCAGCGCAGTTTTTATTTTCATCAATTGGCAAAAATGATCAGATAGTCCAACGTCTTTAACTTACGAAACATGGCGTTTCATGACTATAATTGTAAGATGATCAATTATGGTTGCTGAGGTTTTTGTCACTCTTGTTCCGCAGTTGACCAGATGTAACATGCCAAAATCGTGAAGAATACCTCGAAATAAGAATATCGTGTTCTTATTCACTGAAACTGTTTTTAAATCTCAGTTAATTTCTTTAAAACAGTGTCTATATTTTGAATGTGTGATAGACACAAACAAAGAATGTTTATTTTTTTTAGTAAATGTCAATATTAATTCAATAATTCATATTTCAAAATGTTTCTCATTACTGTGTTCCCTACAATAATGGTTCACTCTCTCACATGTTGGTAATTGCACGTAGGACTTCTGAATCTTTACGACACTGATAATATCATTATCATCACAAACTGCAGTGCATTCATTTCTCGTAGCAGTTAAGCAAGTAACTTTTTTTTTATGACATGATTTCCTAAATCGTTTGGATCACATTCCACTTCATTCAGAATTCCACCTGTAACAAGTGCAGGGAGACGAAATACACTCCTGGAAATGGAAAAAAGAACACATTGACACCGGTGTGTCAGACCCACCATACTTGCTCCGGACACTGCGAGAGGGCTGTACAAGCAATGATCACACGCACGGCACAGCGGACACACCAGGAACCGCGGTGTTGGCCGTCGAATGGCGCTAGCTGCGCAGCATTTGTGCACTGCCGCCGTCAGTGTCAGCCAGTTTTCCGTGGCATACGGAGCTCCATCGCAGTCTTTAACACTGGTAGCATGCCGCGACAGCGTGGACGTGAACCGTATGTGCAGTTGACGGACTTTGAGCGAGGGCGTATAGTGGGCATGCGGGAGGCCGGGTGGACGTACCGCCGAATTGCTCAACACGTGGGGCGTGAGGTCTCCACAGTACATCGATGTTGTCGCCAGTGGTCGGCGGAAGGTGCACGTGCCCGTCGACCTGGGACCGGACCGCAGCGACGCACGGATGCACGCCAAGACCGTAGGATCCTACGCAGTGCCGTAGGGGACCGCACCAACACTTCCCAGCAAATTAGGGACACTGTCGCTCCTGGGGTATCGGCGAGGACCATTCGCAACCGTCTCCATGAAGCTGGGCTACGGTCCCGCACACCGTTAGGCCGTCTTCCGCTCACGCCCCAACATCGTGCAGCCCACCTCCAGTGGTGTCGCGACAGGCGTGAATGGAGGGACGAATGGAGACGTGTCGTCTTCAGCGATGAGAGTCGCTTCTGCCTTGGTGCCAATGGTGGTCGTATGCGTGTTTGGCGCCGTGCAGGTGAGCGCCACAAGCAGGACTGCATACGACCGAGGCACACAGGGCCAACACCCGGCATCATGGTGTGGGGAGCAATCTCCTACACTGGCCGTACACCACTGGTGATCGTCGAGGGGACACTGAATAGTGCACGGTACATCCAAACCGTCATCGAACCCATCGTTCTACCATTCTTAGACCGGCAAGGGAACTTGCTGTTCCAACAGGACAATGCACGTCCGCATGTATCCCGTGCCACCCAACGTGCTCTAGAAGGTGTAAGTCAACTACCCTGGCCAGCAAGATCTCCGGATCTGTCCCCCATTGAGCATGTTTGGGACTGGATGAAGCGTCGTCTCACGCGGTCTGCACGTCCAGCACGAACGCTGGTCCAACTGAGGCGCCAGGTGGAAATGGCATGGCAAGCCGTTCCACAGGACTACATCCAGCATCTCTACGATCGTCTCCATGGGAGAATAGCAGCCTGCATTGCTGCGAAAGGTGGATATACACTGTACTAGTGCCGACATTGTGCATGCTCTGTTGCCTGTGTCTATGTGCCTGTGGTTCTGTCAGTGTGATCATGTGATGTATCTGACCCCAGGAATGTGTCAATAAAGTTTCCCCTTCCTGGGACAATGAATTCACGGTGTTCTTATTTCAATTTCCAGGAGTGTAGTTATACACCTGTCATATACGAGGGCTATTTGGAAAGTGAGAAACGATCAGGCGCGAAATGGAAACCACTGTGAAAAACCTGACGCGGCTTTTCACAGATGTTTTGGGCAGTGTCTCTAGTATGCCCATCGATTGCATCAAGACGCCCTTTCCAGTTGTGAGCGCACTGTGAGTAAGTAAAGGTGCCTGGAACAACAATGTTACCCGCCAATTTGGAGGGCCTGCTGAGAGGCTTCGCCTAAATTTATGCAGCCCACCTAACACAGCTGTCTCTCCCTTCCTTCTCCGTGGCAATTCTCAGCCACAATCTGCAGGGACAGTGAAGACGCTCCTGCTGCCTTTTCGATGGGAAGGGTTCGATCACCCACAACACAGCCCTAATGGGCACGTCCTGAGTGTCATCTCTATTCACGTGAAACACTGGATACAAAGACAACACCTGGGCGCAGACTACACGCTGTAGACCAGCATAGAGAATTATCGGAAAGCACAGGTGACTCCCTTCTATGACGATGGTGGTGGAAATTTGGTGTAACACTCCGACAAATGTGTAAGTCGGAGTGGTTACCATGTAGAGAAGTACCTGGGAGGTGTAGCTAAATGTGTGAAGAAAACAGTTTTTATTTTCAGTGTGGTTTCCATTTCGCGACAGATCGTTCCTTACTTTCCGAATAAACCTTGTATAGCGGCATACCATTAATATGTGGGAAGTGGATCCCTGGGGCATCCTCGAGTTTTCAGTATACGAGTAAGATGTAAATGTCGAACCTGTTTATTCAGACTGCAGGCAACCTCCTACTTCCAGATTATCGCACTGTAGACGAATTGTTCTACTTCCTTAATGCTCACCTTCTACAAAAGTGTAAACTGGCCCATACCATTAAAACGCTTGGCCTTCCGTTTCAAACAGAATAGTTAGACGAGAGCTGCATACCAATCAGGAACAGCACTATCACAGAGTAATGTTTCTGACGGTGCCTCCTTCTACAGTTATTACTATCGATAATAAGTCTTATAACACCAAAATACAAATATTTAAGAAAAACGACATGATCCGTGTCCTGCCAGGTATATAATTCTGGCAGATACAAATGGGACTCATATTCTCTCATCATCGTCATCATGTTCTTTCCAAGGATTAGGCTGTTGCCTGTTCCGAAGTCTCAGGAAAAAAAAAACAGATTTTTTTAGGACTTCCAATATCTCCTTTCCCATATGGCTTTTAGTTCAGGATCTTCTGGGGAATTCCGTGACTTGGCATTCTCATGAGGTGGCGTCTCCTATCTCCACGATATTTTTGAATTTCTTCATTCATATGAAATAAATGAATTCTGCTCTAATGTCTTGATTTTTAATCATATATCTTCTTTTGCAGCCCTTCATCTCTCTTACGAACCTCCTCTCTTTTGTACGATTTTTTTTTCCTTTTTTTGTGATAACCAAGCTTTCACTTCCGTAGGATAACGAAGGAACTGCTATCATGTTACAGACTTTCGTTTTGGTCTCTTCATGTACTTAATGGCCCAGCGTTCTGCTAACACTACCACAAACTGCTGAAAATTTCTGTATTTTATCCCATATTCTATACCCATCTGTATTTAATACCAAAGGAGGCCAGCTGGTAACCTTGTTACTGTGTACTGTATAACAGAATTGGGAAATTACACACAGCTTTTCCGGCACGCCATGGACTGGCACCTACATGTATATGGTGCTTCTCAGAGTGGACTTCTGCCTTTCTTTAAGGTGACCCACAGTGCTGCAAGACCAATGTGATGGACCTCTGGAACATCAGGAAACAAAACAGATCTCTGCCGTGTCCTCCAAAGAGCTCCCGCTTGACACAATTGAAGTCGCATATGGCCGTGGTTCGAGGTTAGTGGAATGCACGCTGCAGGACGTCTGGGTTGGAGCTATCATTGTAATAACCGACTTGTAGCAGTTCGTTGTGTCGCTGCAGTGCCAACTGCTGCTCATGTTGCTGCAGATACATGCGCCAGAGCCATACGCCGAACGCTATGGTCTTTCCCTCTAGGCAGTGCCACGTGGCCCTTCAGAGCCCAGCCACGTCATGTCACTGCCCACGCGGGTCCCTCCGTCGGAGGTTCGAGTCCTCCTCGGGCATGACTGCGCGTGTCTTCCTTAGTGTTAGTTAGCTTAAGTTATATTAAATAGTGTGTAAGCTTAGGGACCGATGACCTCAGCAGTTTGGTCCCATAAGACCTTACCATAAATTTCCAATTTTTTTTTTTTTCCTTCAGAGCCTGTTCTTCTTGCGACTGCACATACTCGTAAATACCGCTGCCATCGGTCCCGTACAGTGGGTACATTCCTGAGAAGTCATTCTGCAGTATTGCAGAAAGAATTTCGAGCTTCTCGTAGCCCTCTTACACGACCTCGTTCAAACTTAGTGAGGTAATCATAATGGCATCTTTGTCGTCATAAAGTCATTCTTTACTGATGCCAACTCACCACATCCAATCTCAAAGATAACTAACGCTCACGATGTTTAGATCGTGTGTTTAAAGAAACTTTATTCGCAGCCTTATAGGGGCCCTACTAGCGCCGCTCTGATGCGAATGGTGCGAAATTTGAAGAGAAATCGTCTTTCGGATATAGAAACACGCCTACCAACTTTCGTTCATGTCGCAGAGCTCCTGCTTGGTATTGCGGTTTTTTTTCCGCCAGTATAATTTCAGCCACAACGTGTTCTACGGTTTGGTACGGCAAGGTTTCATTAGAGTACTAAACATGACGATTCAATTGCAAGAACAATGGAGGTCAACTCAGAGCAGGACAAAGATGCAGAGGCGAAAAAGCTGCCGCCAGCATCAAAAATAATGATTCAAATGGCTCTGAGCACTATGCGACTTAACTTCTGTGGTCATCAGTCGCCTAGAACTTAGAATTAATTAAACCTAACTAACATAAGGACATCACACACATCCATGCCCGAGGCAGGATTCGAACTTGCGACCGTGGCGGTCGCTCGGCTCCAGACTGTAGCACCTAGAACCGCCCGGCCACTCCAACCGGCGCTGCCAGCATCGGTGAGCACTTTAGTTTCTCCATATTCTCCATATCTGCAGCGAAAACATAAGCCAGTGGCTAAATAAAAAAGGAAGCAATACGTCGACGCACTTCCAGCAGGTATACACATGCCTTTCACATCAAACGACCCGCGTTTACCGTTTCAACTTGCACTGCACCTCGCTGGCACTTTTCAGCAGTCAGACCACCACTCTGAAAACACTTCTCCAGAAGCGAGTTTGGGTAACTCCAGTTAGGAAAGCCGGACCGTTATATGAGTGGGAACAAGGACACGCGCATTAGGTGCGGCTGAAGAATATGACGTGAGGCTTTCTAGGAGAGCACCCCAACTAACGTAATCACTTCGCCCCCGGCACCTTTCTGTTCCAGTATGCCAGCGTCCTAGCTCGTTACCACTGTGTTTAAGAGTCTAAATTCGTATACAAGAGGAGCTTTGTAACAATTTAAACATATCAGTCCGCATTTAGTTCGCGGTGTTTTCTCTAAATTTCTTCATTATTTTCTGACTAAAGATACATAAATTTACAGGAGATACACAATTCAATGAATTAATATTTACAACTTAAGCTGAAACACAGGCCATAACTTTGATCCTCCATAACACAAGAATCTAATGTGATATTTGTTAAAAAATATTCCTACCTTGCCCTCCTTGTCGTAACACCACCTTCATTTCAAACTAATAGGGATGAAGTACGAGTATTATTTAATGACAGTATAGGATAAATAATTTAATTTCGCTGTGAATATAGTGTGTTTAATAATATTCTGCTGGAAATTACACGCAACTGTTGGTAACACAGTAGAAAAACGCTACAGAGATAATGAAAGGTGTTATTGGTTCAAAAGAAAAATCTTGGAATCATACGCAAACACTCTACTATAGTTTCTGTGATAATAGACTCTGATATTTGAATGATATTAACAAGTTATCTCCTAGATTCATCGCAGAAACGTTAGGATAGCAAATTTCCAGTCTTTGGCTAACCTCTGAACAATAAAATCCGTGGCAATTGATAAAGATAAAATTAATGGGTACGTAAATTTATTATCTGAGACAATTGGTTAAAAAACAAATTTAAGCCTAGGTTTCACTACGCTCCACAAATTTGTAGGATGTAATCTAGTTTCCAAGGAAATTCACTTACTTTTATATGCAAGAATTGGGGAAGAAAAATATTGAAATGGGGCAACATTGAGGGGACTATTCACCGTAGTTCGACACTGCAGTGATCCACATTTGTTGATAACCGAGAGCATTTTTCAGTTCATCCGCAAGTATATGACCGCTGCTGAGGTCGTCGGTCCCTAAGCTTACACACTATTTAATATAACTTAAACTAACTTACACTAAGGAAGACACGCGCAATCATGCCCGAGGAGGACTCGAACCTCCGACGGAGGGAGCCGCGTGGGCAGTGACATGACGTGGCGGGGCTCTGAAGGGCCACGTGGCACCGCCTAGAGGGAAAGACCATCGCGTTCGGCGTATGGCTCTGGCGCATGTATGTGCAGCAACTTGAGCAGCAGTTGGCACTGCAGCGACACAACGAACTGTTACAAGTCGGTTATTACAATGATAGCTCCAACCCAGGCGTCCTGCAGCGTGCATTCCACTAACCTCGAACCACGGCCATATGTGACTTCAATTGTGTCAAGCGGGAGCTCTTTGGAGGACAGTGCATGGGGGCTTAATTAAATATAATGCAAATATTTTTAGTTTTTCGTAGCTGTATGTCCGATTACGCTGTTTCGTAAACGGTTGGCCCTGACTAGTATTATTACGCTATCTGACTGCAAAGAACAACAACAAGAATGAAATGAAATTTTTCGTTGACACAATTAATTAATTAAGTCCCCAGCAACTATGAAACCTACGAAACCAAAGCATAAGTATAACTGTTCTGTATGTGGAAGTATGACTCAACGCACATCTGGCACGGTTCTTCTTCAACAAGACAAGAATTTTTTTATACCAATTTTACTGACGTGATAAAAGAAAATTACAAATACTATAATTGCTCAAGGAAAGTAGAATTACACTCTAATACAAGAACACACGCCAGATGCTTTGTTGACTGAACCTGTAATGAGGCATTATTTAGGGCACTAAAATAAAAACAAACTGAGTTAATTACCTCATTTATATTGATGAAAATCATTCTAATCCTTACATTATATCTCAACCAGAACCCTCCAATATCACATCTCAGCAAGCACTGCCTAATAGCACATCTCAACAAAGACTCTCTGCTACAACATCTCAGCACAGACTACCACGAGACCTCGACAGGCACTCACTACTACGAGCTCTCTCCAAGCACTGACATCTACGAGCTCTCGACAAGCACTGACTGCCACGAGTTCTTAACAGGCACTGACTTCTATGAGCTCTCGATAAGCACTGTGGAGGCGGCTTAATAATACTCTTTGGCGCAATCTCTGGCGCAGTTGCTCAGTGTAGCCACCTTTCATATGCCCCCCTCCACAGGCCAGAATTTGATGGTATTTTTGCCAGCATTGGTGGTGAAAATACCACCAAATTCGTCCGCAAAAATACAGACAAAAATAAAAGATAATATTAATACCTAAATATCACATAATTAGTTAAAATTTTGGCTTTGCACTGACCTTTCAACAACCTAATATATAAAATACAGTAGGCAATACAAATTCTTTTCATACATGTGGCTTTACATAATAGTTTACACAATACATAAAAAATCAGTTTATACAAATGTTCACGTAAAATACTTTTAATTGTTCAAAAAAAAAAAGCAAATAGTTGATAATTCCAGCCTAGCAATGGTCAACAGGTGCAAACACCAACAAGTGACATCATTTCAGTAGAAGCAGTCCATCAGTTGCACCCAGCAATGTTGAGCAGGTGCAAACACCGACAAGTGACATCATTTCAGTAGAAGCAGTCCATCAGTTGCACCCAGAAATGTTGAGCAGGTGCAGACACCAACAAGTGACATCATTTCAGTAGAAGCAGTTCCATCTGTGGCACCCAGTAATGTTGAGCAGGTGCAGACACCAACAAGTGACATCATTTCAGTAGAAGCAGTCCATCAGTTGCACCCAGCAATGTTGAGCAGGTGCAGACACCAACAAGTGACATCATTTCCATAGAAGTAGCTTCATCTGCGCACCCAGTAATGTTGAGCAGGTGCAGACAGCAACAAGTGACTTCATTTCCATATAAGTAGTCCATCAGTTGCACCTAGCAGTGATGAGCAGGTCCAGAGAGCAGTCCATGATATTCACTATCACCGATTACACTGTTCATCAGAGTATATAAGCACAAATTAAACATGTCCTAGTGACACCAATCATGTAGAAAAAGTACAAGTAACAGTCCACAATATTCACTATCCCTAATCTCACAGTTCATCAGCAGAAATTAATCATTCCTAAGTGTCACACATTATGTTGAAAAAGTGCAGGTAACAGTTCATAATATTTACCCTCACTAATCAGACAGTTCAGACATGAACAACAGTTTGAATGCACAAACAAATGCTTTTACACTAAACATACAAATCATAACAAACACACAAATGATGTCAGATAATTTTCATATTAACTATTACAAATACTCAAATATCAGTAAACCTATAATATTTATGGGTGTCAGTGCAAGCCACTACAAACAAATAAAATAATATTTACGAGATAGGTGGGTAGGAATAGGAAAGGAAAACACACAAAACACACTCATTCATCTTTCATCCACAATAAGTACTACTGTGTAATTGAATGGTGTTAACTGTGTAAATGTAATTCTGTCAAAATCTGATGTTCATCATGTGTATCAAGTAGTAGTGGCAGCAATGTATAACAGTCAATAATAGTTAAGTCAACATCATAGTCATCATGTCAAGACCAATGTTTGCCAATCCAGATCAAATGTACTGTTGCTGAACAACTGTCAGTGAGCCAAGATATGCAAATACTTTCTCTCTTCAAAAAAAAAGTATATACTGCTTAGTGATTTAACAAAGTGTGTGTATAGACTATCTTCCTTCTACTTTAGTGTTCTAGTCTGCTATCTTCATCCTCCTTGTTCCATAAGACCAACAAAAAAGCAATATGCTCCTCACTTACTTTACCTCTTATCCACCAAAACTCCAATAATCATCAACTTCACACAATCTCAATAATACCTAAATAATACCTCTTCAATACGTCGATACATATAAACCTTATTGCCAATATATGCTCCTCACTTACTTTGCCTCTTATCCACCAAAACTCCAATAATCATCAACTTCACACAATCTCAATTATACCTCAATAATACCTCTTCAATGCGTCGATACATATAAACCTTATTACCAATATCATTTCACTTCCATAACAACTCTTTCCTCTAGTCAGTCTCCTCGAACAAGTACAGATAAAATCCTAATGCAAACCTCATCATCCCATACAATCCGAAGACACATTGTCAACACACAACCTCTGTGTAATCCATCTGAGCCAAATCTTCTACTCATTATGAATTATAAACAAAGAAATGCATACATGACCTCTAACAGACTTAGCTCGAATAACTCTCAGTAATTAAGTACGATTACGGAATGTGAATGAGCATAATATTTCACAGTGTGTACACCACTTCAAGAAATATGGCAAACAGAAGCAAACATGTGGAGTATTTTTTGTGTCAAGTGTCACTTCCTATTTCAATTGCTCACGAAAAATGCAGTGTAATAACTGTCAATGGTCTAAACCTATTTTTGGTATGTCATGTCGTTAGCCTCCTTCCTATTAGCATAAATTTATACAGCTTCCATAAAACCTCAGCTCATGTGACTTCTATGAAGTTTCTTGTACTAATGTCGTTCGTCGAATTATAGCAGTTCATTTTCTTATCTTAAAAATATAAGGCACTTAGCGTAAGCAAAACAAGCAGTAGCGAGTAAATATACCAGTAGAGAACAGAATGTCAACAAGTGGATGCAGCACAATTCTTAAAACGAGGCTCTGCCAAGCGAACAATCTATAATTAATCCAATAGTGTGACCTAAACTCTCTGTTTGTACACAGTATATCAGCATTTCTATACACCAAATTAAAGAGTAGTTATGACAACAACAGATATGTATAAATATGCAATCCATACGTAAAGCAGTAAACATGTCATTAGCATCATATCAGCATAAACAAATAAATGTTCATATGTCATCTTAATAAGTAAACATGAAGGCGCAAGCAGATAAATCACAAAGTATAACATACATACCTAAACACATCAGCACAATAAATCAGGTTACAATTATAATTTAAATAAATAAGCACAGCAGGCACATAATTAAAAAATATGACATCAGTGAAAAAGCAGTGCAGCCAAGCGATGCATAATATACACAAGTTACAACCCAGTTCATTAATAATCATTGTCAAAATCAGTTAACGTACGCAAGCACGTCGCTTCACAAGCAAATTCATAGAACATGAAATTAGCACAATGTATGAATCACGTAATCGCGAGCAGCAAATTACGTCTAAAGTACGTACCTAAGTGGAAATATGTTACCTGAAAAATAAACTCAATTAATAGTTACCTTTTTAGTCTATTAGTTTCTTCTTGGAAATTACATTCTTCCTGAAAATTTCTCGATAGTAAGTCCTCTTAACGTCGGAGACACACAGAATTTACCTGAAGTTCTTAAATATTTTATAGAACCGTATCCTGAAAAATACTGAATGTTAATAACACAATTCATCAAGTCACTATAGCTTTATACTGAATTTAATCGGAGAAATTAAACTGTGTATTTGTTTATGGCTGTCAGTGCATTCGCACTGAGCACTCGATCAGCTGTAGGCGCGTGACGTAGGAAGCAATTGTTCGCGGTCAACGACTGCCTTGTGCGGCGCGCAGACTTGACTGTTGCTTTGAGTATGTGCTGCCGCCAAAACACAGCGCGGTATCCTTGTATTCTCTGCATGTTTACATGTAGCTGTTAGTTTCTCAAAAGTATGTCATTCCACAAAAATTTTTACGTTAGATATATGATGTATTCCTTTAGAGCGTCGAGATTTAAGAGTTTCTACTTCGACAGTGTTATCATGAATAATTTTGCGAATTCTATATGGACCGTTATAAAGCAGAAAAAATTTGCGACACAAGCCTATTCCTTTGTGAGACAAACGGTGGGACTTAATTAACACCTTCTGACCAACTGACAAGATTTTTAAACGACCAGGACGTTTAGCTGATCTCTCTCTTCTAGCAGCCGCAGATGCAATATTTCGTAGAGCCAGGTTGACAACTTCAGAATGCCGCAGTTTCCGTGAAGGCGGAAAAGGAACTATTTCAGAAATGCGATTTGTCGGTGCTTTGTTTTTTAATATCAATATAGGCGGTAAAGAAGTTGAATCATTAGGGAGTTCATTCAGAATGTTTTGAAAAATATGAAGATACTGATCCCACGTTCTGTGATTCTGATGACAATAAAGACGACACAATTTATTGATTTCCTTCATCCATCTCTCTGAAGCGTTAGATTGAGGGTGAAAAAGTGAAATGAAAATTGGTTTAATTTTACGACGCTGTAGAGTACGAAGCCAAATTTTAGAACGAAACTGTGATCCATTATCTGATATAACCTTATCAACATGACCAACTTCTTTAAGAAAATGTTTGATGAAAGCGTTAGATACTGAACGAGCTGTTGCTTTGCGTAACGGTGTAAAACACACATATTTTGATGTCAACTCCACTGCTACGAAACCATTAGTAGAACGAACCACTGGACCGAACAAATCGACTGCAGCCATCTCCTTTAATTTCGCTGGAATGATAGGAAACAACGGTGCTCTGTGAGAAACTGTTGGCGGCTTAGCCTTTTGACATAATTTGCATTTGGCCAGAACAGATAGAATACGTTTTTCCATATTACTGAAATAACAATTTTCTCGTAATTCGTGAAAGCATTTTCTGGGACCAAAGTGTGCATAACTGAAATGCGTACACCAAATCAATTTATTGACCCACTCATCAGGAATACAAACTAACCAAACGGAGTTGTCGACCGATTTTCGTTTAAAAAGAATGTCATTGCGGACTAAATAATGCTGTCTAATCGCCACGCTTTCCTTTCTCCTCCACTTCTCCTTAATGTCCTTCCAGATTGGATCCTTATTTTGCTCCTTAGCGATGTCCTGGAGCGAAGACGAAATAAAGTTCTCAAACGCAACACCTTGAATATACATCAAACAATAATTGTTTTCTATGCAATCCTCTTCAGCACTTTGTTTCAAACCCATAGGTGCACCTGATAAAGCATCAGCAACAATGTTTGAAGAACCCTATATGTAAACAATACTAAAATCGAATTTCTGTAGATACAACACCCATCGTGACAATCTGCCACGAGTTAATTTTGTTGACATAAGAAATTCCAGAGCTCGATGATCGGGGTAAACCTTAGTATGTCTGCCAAAAAAAAATGTGCGAAATTTTGTGAAAGCCCAAACAACAGCCAAAGCTTCAAGTTCCGTAATCGAATAATTCTTTTCTGATTTAGAATGAACACGACTTCCAAATGCAATAGTTTTCTGGACTACAACGCCGTCTTCTTCTATCTCTTGAAATAAATGTGCACCTAGGCCTTTGTATGATGAGTCCGTCGCCAAACAAAAATCTTTAGATAAATCCGGATGTGAAAGAAGTGGAGCAGCAACTAAAGCATCACGAAGCTGTTCAAATTCTGACTGAGCTTCCTCATCCCAACACCAATTAGATTTCTTTCCAGATAGTTCACATAAACGAGGTGCCAAATCGTCCAATCTAACAAAGCGTCGAAGAAAATTACAGACACCAAGGAAACTACGAACATCACGTTTTGTGGTAGAAACAGCATAATTACGAATAGCGTCTAATTTTTCTGGATCAGGAAGAATACCTTCTGTAGAAATAATGTGACCGAGAAATTTCACCTGAGAACGACCAAATTCAGATTTTTCTAAGTTCACTGTAATGCCAACTCTTGCAAAGATACGTAACAATGAGTCCAAAATTTTGTTGTGCTCACTCCAAGAATGTTTAGCAATAAGATCGTCGTCAACATATGAAGTAATATTGTCACGAAGATAAACAGGTAAAATTTCATTTAAGCTACGAATGAATGCTGCTGGAGATATAGTAAGTCCAAATGGTAATTTCCGAAACTGGTAACAGTTACCAAAGGCTAAGAAGGCAGTGTATTTTCTACAATCAGGGTGGAGTTCTATGTGCCAAAAACTTGCGCGCATATCAATCGTGGTTAAAACTTTAATTCCATGGAAATGTTGAAGAAGTTCATCTAAATTTTGTGGGCGGTCAGCTTCAGGAATGATGATATTATTTATCTGTCTGGAATCCAGAACCAACGAATTGACCCATCCTTTTTAAGAACAACGTGTAATGGGCTAGTATAAGGACTGACTGCAGGCTCAATAATGCCCTGATCTAACATGTACCGAAGTTCATTCTTAACCTTGTCTCTGTAAGCCAAAGGAATAGCGTACGTTTTCCCGCGAAATGGTGTGTGTTCTTTTACTTTAAATAAATATTGTAAGCCTTGTATAGTTCCTGTGTGAGGACTAAATACTGTAGCATGTGAAGTCAAAATGTGGTGCAGCTCTTCTCTTGCAACGTCATCTGGCACTTCAGCTTTCTTAACCTTTTCATTAATTAATTCTTCGCTATTAATTATATCATCCATCGCGTCTCTGTATCTAATGTCATTGTCATGAATAAACACACTGTCGTCATAATGCTCAACGAAAACATCAGAAGTAAGAAACCTTAAACATTTTGTATCTGACTCAGATCTTGTATAACACTCGAAAAATTTCAAACATTTCGGCATTCCGGCAACAGTCAAATTCACACTTCCTTCTTCAAAGTTCAAAATTGCCTTATGTGCGTTAAGAAACTCCATACCTAATATAATTTGGGTACTGAGTAATGGAACAATAATAAAATTAGCAGAAAATTCGTATCCTTGACAAATAAAATTTAAGTTGGTCTGTTGTTTAACTTCCACACTTTTTCCAGAAATCGCTCCTCGAATTGTAGTTTTAGAAATAGGTAACACAGGACAGGCAATAGTTCTTTCACATATACGAAAAACTGACTCACTAATGACATTCAATGGGCTCCCTGAGTCTAAAACTGCAGTGAACTTATTCTTACCCACACATACTTCAATAACAGGGTGTAAAAATGCGCCTACATTATTTTCCTTTTCGTCTAGCAAAATGTCTCTCATGTCTTCCAGGCGTACGTAGTGTAAAGTCGTATTGTCATTACTTTCTGAACCGTCTATATTGCTGCCAGAAGCCGAAGCTGCAAGTCATTGTCGATTGTTTGCGTCACGTCTTTGAGTATTCGCGTCATTTCGCGGATCAATTTCTACGATTTGCACTTGTCTCTCTGAAGTTCTGTCACGTGGAGGATGCCAATTAGGTCCTTCCTGTCTGTTAGATGCAAATTCTTGGCTGTGTCTGTTATTAAAATTTCTGTTTTCCTGTCTGTCTGCATAACTACTTCTTGTGTAATTTCGACTGTCACTTCTGAAATTATTGTTGTATCTCCTACCCTGGTTATTTCTGTAGTAAGAATTTCTATTACTATACGAATAATTTCTGTCTTGATGATACCGATTACTGTTTCCGTATGATTGATCATTCCGGTGGGAATTACCGTTATTATAACTGTCTGTGTAATTTCTGTTAGAACGTCTGTTATTGTCATAAGGCTGGTATCTATTGTCCTGTCTGTTACGTCTGTCATTCTCAAAGTTACTCACATAACGCCCGTTCCAATCACTATCTCTTTTCTCTGAAAATCTATTGTAATTACTGTTACTGAAAAAATTACAAGAAGTCCCGTCGTCGTTGTCATACTCAAGTTCTTGCAACAAAGTCTTAATAGTCTCATTGTCGTCTTTACATCTTCCGGCCAAAGCAATTTGTCTTATGGATTGTGGCAGCTTAGTTAAACAAATGCGAATTGATTCAGTCGGGCTATAAGGGTTGGACAGGAACTGATTCTTTCGAATCATGTCTTCAAAGTACTCTGCCGGCGTGCGGAACTCAGACTGTTTAAAATTACGCTGCATAATCAGACTATGTTTGACTCTGTCTTGTGTGTTTTCGGACCAACATGCCGATAGAAATGCATGATAAAAATCATTTAGATTATTACAATCTCTAATGAGTGCGCGCATCCGCGTCGCCGGTTCGTTTTCTAAATATCCACACATAAATTCCAGTTTGTGACTTAGTGGCCAATTTGGTGGAAGTGCGTACATAAATTGATCTAACCATGAACATGGATGTATGTCATTCTTGGAATTGCGGAAGATCTTAAATTTCCGAACAGTCAAAAAGTGTTTATAGTCAAAGTTTTCGCCTCGTGGCGACAAAGACCTACCGTGTCTGTCCCAGTCCCAATGTTGATTATTGTCAAGTTCGCGCCTGGCGCTCTCTTGTTGCATCCCGTAAATGAAACAAATTACTTTCTTCAAACCCCTCTGGTATCTGTGATTCTAAATTCCTTTTGCCGTCTTTTCCTACGATTTCGCCCTCAATCTGTTTGACTTGCTTTTTTAAAGCCTCAAATTCCCTTTTCACGCGTTCATTAAATTTTCCCTGATTTTCAACATGCTTATTTATGTTCTGATACTCTTCGGTTTCTGCAAATGGCAATGGTGCTGTATCATCTGAATCTCTGTCCCCATGTAAACTACGATTTGTCAATTTATCTGAAATCTCCTCAACTCTTTCCGATAAGTCACCTAATTGTTCTTTCTGCTTATTTATGCCTTCCGTAAGTGTCGCGACTCGGGTTTCAGTATTGACACATTTGGTAGCTAGCTGTTCATATTGTTGTGTTAGGTTATTTAATCTGTCATTTTTACAGATTCCTCGATTCTCTCAAATATTTCTTTCTTATCGTGTGCACGTTGTAAATTTAACTCTGAAAATTTCTGTACTATCACGCGATCTCTTTCTTCCTGTTCTCTATCCTGTTCCCTTTGTCTGATTTCTAATGCAATTAATCTATTATTGTGAGCATTCAAAATTGGTTGTACTTCTTCTCTGATTTCTTTCTTTAACTTATCTTTCATATTTTTGAAACATGTCCCTATTCGTGAGTCTAACCGTGTTTCCAAAGTTCCCATCTCTGTTTTAGATTCAGATCCTAACCGTGTTTCCATTGTTCCCATATCAGTTTTTAATTCAGATCTCAAAGTTCCCATCTGTGAGTCTAACCGAGATCCCAAATTTAATATTGCACCCATCAACTGCTCCATATTAAATGGTTCAGAATTCTTTTCGCCCCTAACATTTTCCGCAAAACTAACTTCCTTCGTCATAGCTGTAAGGCTATCTGTGTTCGATACTATTTCAGAATCTTCTGTCGTTAATCTCGTATTCTGTGAATTTTCTGATTGAGAAAAATTTTGAAATGGTTCCGGACTATTTTCCCGACTTATTAAATTGTTTTCCACTTCATTATTCATCATACTGTTGTCCTGTGTTGGCGAGTTCGCCATGTCAACAACTTCATCATTCTCACTATTCATCATTTTCGCCTTTTTCATTGATCGCGTAATCATTTACAAAACATAAAAAAAATTCGTCACTGTACGAAAATTACACACAATGACTCTTTATCTCCAACAATACCATTTACATGAAAAGTTTCCCTCAAACACGATTAATCGAACAATTGAAATAATTGCACTAAATTGTCAAACCCGTAGACAAGACAACAATTTAAATTTTGAAAAATACCATTAGAAAAATGACAATTACCAAATCTACACATGCAATATAGATTACAATTACTAAACTCAAATTACTACAACAATACTACGGTCTACTATTTTTACAATCAGAAGAATTCCAAGAGACGATCCGAAGCAGCGGTCGCCACGTGCATGGGGGCTTAATTAAATATAATGCAAATATTTTTAGTTTTTCGTGGCTGTATGTCCGATTACGCTGTTTCGTAAACGGTTGGCCCTGACTAGTATTATTACGCTATCTGACTGCAAAGAACAACAACAAGAATGAAATGAAATTTTTCGTTGACACAATTAATTAATTAAGTCCCCAGCAACTATGAAACCTACGAAACCAAAGCATAAGTATAACTGTTCTGTATGTGGAAGTATGACTCAACGCACATCTGGCACGGTTCTTCTTCAACAAGACAAGAATTTTTTTATACCAATTTTACTGACGTGATAAAAGAAAATTACAAATACTATAATTGCTCAAGTAAAGTAGAATTACACTCTAATACAAGAACACACGCCAGATGCTTTGTTGACTGAACCTGTAATGACGCATTATTTAGGGCACTAAAATAAAAACAAACTGAGTTAATTACCTCATTTATATTGATGAAAATCATTCTAATCCTTACATTATATCTCAACCAGAACCCTCCAATATCACATCTCAGCAAGCACTGCCTAATAGCACATCTCAACAAACACTCTCTGCTACAACATCTCAGCACAGACTACCACGAGACCTCGACAGGCACTCACTACTACGAGCTCTCTCCAAGCACTGACATCTCGAGCTCTCGACAAGCACTGACTGCCACGAGTTCTTAACAGGCACTGACTGCCACGAGTTCTTAAGAGGCACTGACTTCTACGAGCTCTCGACAAGCACTGTGGAGGCGGCTTAATAATACTCTTTGGCGCAATCTCTGGCGCAGTGGCTCAGTGTAGCCACCTTTCAACAGGGCAGAGATCTGTTGTGTTTCCTGATGAAATCTGGTTCTGCCTCGGTGTCAATGAAGGCCGTATGCTTGTTAGAAGGAAACTAGTTCACGGCCTGCAACCAACGTGTCTGCGTACTGGAGACATTGGTCTGGGGTGCGATTTCGTATGACAGTAGGAGCGCTGCAAATTACGTCAATCTATTGATTCGAGCAGTTGTTCTGCTGTTCATGAACAGCACTCCAGGGGGTGTTTTCGAACAGAATAACGCTCGTCCACATAGTGCTGTTGTAATCCGACATGCGGTACAAAACGATGACGTGTTACCTAGGCCCTCTCGATCACCAGATTGCGGGCTTTCATCTAATCAAATGATGTTATGGTAACTCTCAACTACGTACCCTCAGACTTAAAGTTGAAATATTAAAAGTTTTGGCTGGTTTCGTTGTCGATGGCTGGGATACGTAGTTGCCCCACTATTCGCCAAATACTGCTGAGTCTACAGTACACAATATGAATATACACATGAATCGAATGGTCATAGGTTCTTATCACTCGGCAATTGCGAATGTAACCTAGAAATTTATAAATGAAAGATCGCAATTAAATAAAATCTGCAGGTACTATCTGAACGACTTTAAATGATGAATAGAAGTACTTCTGAGAATGCGGTATATTTCTGCAAACACATACTGGTGTCGACGGTCCAGCAATTAAATTAAGTATAAGTTGAATAACAGGAAAACAATAGATTCCTACTTCACGTATTTAGTTATGAACAACAACATAGCTAGCGAGATATTCACTTCTAAACGCACACTACGTCTTCACTGTGGATCCAAGGAAATCTCACAAGTGCACAAGTCGGCACTCCGAAGTATTTCTATCTGCCACGACCACGCGCAAACCGCTCCACACTCTCCAAGTCTCTGCCGCGACAGTGCGTCCGTCGCGCCGTACTGTCCAGCACTTCCTGTGACTTATCCCATACTGTCCAGAACTCCCCCTCCATTCACTTCAGTAGTCGCCTCCCTTAGTAAGGAGCGCTTTGATTGGCGATAGCACTCCCATCATGTCTCCAAGACAACACACACTGAGAAACATTTTGAAACACATACGAAATACTGAATTTAGAATAAAATAACTTGAAATTTAATAAATATTCCTATGGCTGGGCCATAAACACGCTCTAACTCACATCAATCTATACATAAACAAATTAAATATATATCAGTGGAATAGCAAGCAAAAGTACGCCAGTAGCCTAATGTCTTTGTGCTTCCTAAAACACAGTAAATATTTAACCAATTTCTTCATGAATAGTATATATCGGATATAAACAAAGACATAGATGAATAAATATATTTATAAGCATGCCGCTGCCGTTTTGTAGCGTAACTGTGGAGTTCTTATGCCCTGACGCGGTCAATAATAATCAGCCACTTTGACCTCCAATAACTCATGTACTATTCAAGTTACATGCCTGTAATTTATACCAATTTAGATTTACACTAACGGCTTTCTAAAGACATGTCGACCGACGCAATCGGATGAACCGTTTCGATTTTGGAAAATCATTGCTGGGTGTTACTTGTATAATTTACCAAATAATGGTAATGTATATGTTTCTTTTTGGGGTATTATGATTCATCTGGCTACTATTAATTTCTGTACGAACTGTGAAACGTGTGCCATTAAGGTTTCACAAAGTCCGGAATCTTTGGCACTCCCAGCGTGTCTCCTTCATCGACACGTCACCATGGAATCCCCACCGACATGGCTGGACCACGCACTGGGGCTACCCCTCATGCTCAGCTAACATTCGACACCACGTGGCTGCTGCCGGGCCGCAGCCTGCCAAGAGCCTCCCGCGTGGTCACGCCCACTCCGAACTTGGAATATTTCCAGGGTGCCACAACTCGCCCGTTACATCACAAGACGTGTTTACAATCTAGCACATATGGAACATCAGCTGACGACAACTCCATTGTCATATGTCATCTAGCGCTAAATAAAGCAAAGAAGAACACAACAAAGCCATTTAATTCGAACGAAGAAAATATTAGTGATGCAGAAAACGACGATTCCTGGACATGTCATACTTCACCACTCACATCTGCCATGTTATGGTGACTTCTGTATCTTGGCAATATAGAGGACATAGTTGTACCTAAATCTCTTTCTCGTTGGGGCATTGGGGCATTACATTTAGCAATGTGAGAGTGATTAAGGATGACAAACATATTTCACCACTGAAGTAAGCGTAAATGCCCGGTAATGTCATAGTAGATAGTCGAGTAGATAGGTAACGAAGAATCGAAAACCACCAATGAAGTGCGAACGTTATATGGATGGGCCACACAATACCTACCACAGTGAAATACTACAAGAAGAGGGGACTGACGACCTCCGAAGTTAAGTCCCATAGTTCTCAGAACCATTTGAACTAAAAAATGTACCAAAGCAAGACATCTAATAAAAACCGAACACAGCAAAGTTAATGAGGTTAGAAGCGGTTCCGGAATAATCATGGAAGTGATTGTGAACTATGGGGCATACATAGTACGTACAGGTCATTCAACGTGTATAACCGATTTGAAACGTATTAACCAAACCTTATTGTACAATATTTTATGCTTTGAGCGTAAAACCGTGCATTAGCTATGTGCAAGAAAATATGACAAGAAATTGAGATGCTGAACTGCAAAAATGAACGTTTTCCTCGATTGATACAAGTAAACTGTCAGTTCTTTCCTGTCAATGACCCCTATCACTGGTCTTCAATCAGAGTTCCAAGCACATTTTGCAGATATATAGTGAGGAAAGGCTGACTCTCTGGAAACAGTATCAACACTGTTTGAGACGTAAAATGGTTCACTCACTATACTTTACGTAAAATGTAAGTTTGTTATTCATCAGGGGCCAATTCCACTTTAGCCACTCTTCTATGTCTCTGCCTACCTAGAAGCCCGACGTCATGGACTATAGACGAATTTTATCAGAAGAGATGGGTCTAAAGAGATATTATATGTGGCAGATATTGTAAGCGCATAACGTGAGAATCTAGATAAACTATGACAAATCTATATATTGGTTTTATAAGCGTAGGGAAATACTCGGCAGACACCTTCTTCGTCTACATCTAGAGAAGCTCAAATGAAGCTAGTGAATAGCATGTCTGATGAAAATTACGTCCTGTGCATTCGTATGGGGCCAATTTCTTTATTTTATTCTCATATTACTGACGCTAAATTTGCTGTGGCGCAGTAGATGGCGATCAAAACAATCTCTGGCTTTGAAAGAGCCAATGGTTAAAACTTTATGGTTGTAGGAAAACATAGAGTTGAACACAACAATTGAAATTCTGCCGAACATTATGATGTTCATATGATTATTGTTATTGCTAGTCGGCATTTTATACCTTCTCTACTTCGGCCCTCGTGAATTATTTGGCTGCAGAGTAATAATCTTTGGTCTGTGGGTTCATAATCTAATACCTTAAGCATTTATTTCGACGACATTTCGTCACTCTTGTGTTTAATTTTTTTTAATACACTAAAAACACCGTGCAATTGCTCTTCCAAGTTCCTTCCCACGTCTGACAGGGATACATTGCCATTGCCAGACTTCAATGTTTCTTCTTCCTGGACTTAGATTCCCTTTCAAATGTACTCATTGGTTTCCTTCATCGATTGCTCAGAGTACTGGCTGAATAACATTGGATATAAGCTATAAACGTTTCATGATCTTCCAACGCTGCCTGATTTCTGCACAAGCTGGGTAAAGCTCACTGCAATTTATTCTGGCAACCTTCAAACTGTAATTCAAGTAATGTATTCAAGTTAATACTATCAACAGCTTTCTCTAAATCTACAAATCAACGACGATTGGCATTTCATACACCTACCTCGTAATATGCCACTATAATAAACTCTTGTGTTCATGCATTTATCCAGGATCAAACCGATCTTCCCAGTGGTCGGTTTGTACAGTGATTCCACGTTTTCCGTAAATCACTCGTGTTACTGTTTTTCAACTATGAATTATTAAACTGATAATTCGGTAATACCCACATCTGTCAGCATCTGTGTTCTTAGAAACGACATTATAACATTCTTTTTCAAGTATGCGGCTATTTCGCCAGTTTTATATATTGTTCCTACCAAGTGGAACAGTGTTGGCCTGCCTGGCTCTCCCAAATGTTTCAGTACTTGTGAAGGAATGCTGATATTTTCTCAGGGTTTGCAGCCGGATCATACATTCATCTAGACACACTAATTTAGCGATCCATTGACTTCTTCTCAGTATCGCATTCACAGTGGAGGTCGAAAGTGATGGAAAGCTTCCTCTGATACACGTATTCGTCCACAAAAGGGATGATGGGACCCTGGGACTCAGTGATTGTTGGATTTCTATTATTACGGAGTGATACCTTCATGCTGTGAGCTGCTGTTCACCGTACCAACGCATGAGGCTTCCGAAGCCGTCGGTAGGAAGGGCTTACGCCATCTCAGAAGTGGAATCTTCGACATTTCAATTAGAACACCATATGTTCGTGGTTAAACATAATGGCTACACTGGTAAAGAGAGCCGTCGTGATTCTGAGTTTGTAATTACGCCGGAACCAGTAGAGAACGCACGTAGAGTGAATGTTTTCATACCATGTGCTGCGGGCGTACCTTCTAACATAGGAAGGTTTTTGAGAAACATACCCATAATATTATAATTTGTTTTCGTCCACTAGTCAGGATGAGACAGCTCTTTGTTTTAGTTACAGATGATCTAAGACTGAGGATGTCCGGCGTTTATAAAATCCCTTCTCATTGTGTGAAGACGCATATTGGCCATACAATTCGTACCCTTCAAGACAGACGTTATGAGAACCATTGCCACGCACGAGGCAACCTGAGGAATCTGCGGTAGCGGAGCACTACTTCACTGAGGGACACATTCCTGATTTGCCATTTGGCACTTTCCGTCAATATAATTTTTAAGATGTCTACATTTTCTTTTGCACCCTCATTTATGCATTTTAATATTTTCTCTTTTGGTCAATTGTATATCGCATGTTGTCCAAGGATTTCTGATAACCTATGACATGTATTTTTGCCTGTTTAATTCTTTGCTAACTTCGCTATTTGTTCTTCCAAAGCTCCTTATTCGTCTTATAATGTACTACTCACCTCTGTTGTTTCACCCAGTGGGAACCTAATGCTGTCCTTGAATCTTTAACAATTACTTGTCCTTAATGTCCTTCCTTTCAGAGGTTTATTTAGCTTTGCTGTGCAGCTCAAAAGAAAAAGACATACCGCTCACGATACACATCTGTACTAGAAAATGTACTGATGTTTAAAAAAGGTTTGCAATGTATGTATTACCTTTAGGTGATACGTCCTCATTACCTTCTCATGCCGTCAGGTCTCTTCCACGTATGAAAACTTCTTTCGCGTTTCCTAAGCCAAATGCTAAAAATGGGTAAACTGGTTCTGTGCCAGATTCTACAAGGTTCCTCGCCGTTCCATTAGTTTCCTACTGTACACGCGGTACGTGTTCTCTTATGTTATTTATACATTTTCCTACTTTTTTTAGTTTCGTTTTGCTATTATCGAATTTCAGCGCACATTAAATTTCGTCTCTCTTAAAATTCTGAATAATTTGTTTATCGTATGTGATTTCAGTTCGCTTGCTCATCTACGGACCTAATACCATTATGAACATATACCGCTATTGTAGGAATTGGCTTTGCATCTGGCTTGGCTACGAAAATGCATTCACTATCCGCATTTCTATTTACGTGTTCATTATTAAACGTACTCCAGCATTACTCCTATTCGTTATTCTGTAATTAACCACAATTCTTTTTCTTTCTGCCACCAGGCTTTCCGTTATTTCTCTTTGGAGTCCATCGACTTCTGTTTTCTTTGTTCCTTTTTAATTCTCCAGCCCACCTACCCTGTTAATGGGTCTAGCATTACACTCTCTGGTTCATCCTTCTGAGTAGTCCCCACTAGAAATCTGGATGTGAGGAACGTATACCTCTGGAATATTTTACTCATGGGGGACCATTATCATTAACTACACATGAGCACTTCAGACTCATTACAATAAGGTTGAAGAAGGGTGTTTTGTAAGACATGCAAAGTATATAAATTTCTTAAAAATGAGCATCCGTTATTCTCTATTGTAACCCACTCAGGAACCAGTTAAGTACGTAACTGGTGCCATGCTTTAACGGTTACGAGTGATTATACACAGCTGTGTAGAACTGAATATCGTACCGGGCCCTTGATATATGTTGTGACGACCATTTTTCAGGACCTAGTGGCATCAATGCCCAAGTAAAAAGACTACGAGAAAGCATTTATCAGATCTAGAATCTCTGACACAAATAAATCTGTGCACACATCAGTCGCAATTAATCGCAAACTCAAGAGTTGCAATATTATATACATCCGGGAGACGGGGCTAATATTTGTCTCTTTCATTGAAAATAGCATATACGTAAGTATAAGCTTTTATTTGTCCGACATGCTAATGCAAGCTATACGCACGCCTTCGTGTGCGACCCTTAACCTTTGAATAATAATTATCTCAAGTTCTAATTTAAAAAACAATCCGGGCGTAAGTAATTGCTATCTTCTGAATGTTTTTGCTCTGCTGTACTCTAAAAAGCCAGGTAGCATTTGTTCATTTGTGCTTGAATTAGTATGGGCAGTAGATTGTTTAGAAAGCAAAAGGTTAATGAGGACTGTAATAACAAACGTACAGAATCTGACGATGAAAACTGAGACCAGAAAGTGCAGAAATATGTTCACCCATGATTTCTGCGAGTGATGTAACAAGGCCAACTCCTGAGGATGATATTTTTAGAAATATCGAAACATAGGTCAAGGGCTAATAAATCTTTGTTTTGCATTTGGTTGCCTCATTGTTTCCATCTCTTGACGCTTACGTTCAATAAGTCAGGAAAACACACTTTATTTGTGAAAGAGGTTGGTTTTAATTAGGATACGCCCTACTATTCCCCACTATTTTTCTACAAAAGCATGTTGTTTCAATACAGTCACCGTTCAATGCTATGGCTTTATGCCACTTTACTGGGAGGGCCTGCATTCCCGCGTCTTGCTGTATCAACCTCCCTATCTCTTACGTACGGTTTCCTGCCGAGTGAATGTTTCATTGCGCCCAGATGACGGAAGTCGGAAGATGCGAGAACCGGGATGTAGTTTGGATGAGGAAGAACAGTCCAGTGAGGTTTTGTGAGTCCCTCCCGAGCACGCAAACTTGTCAGCACTACCACCACAGACGTCCAGTCGTTCAGCAAGGTGTTTGTGATCCGTCGAACGTCTCGGCTGAGTGTCCTCACGTTCCAACAATGCAGGAATCACAACGGTAAGCGGACGGCCGGCACGCGGGAGATGGGACTTGTTTGTCCGATCTTGTGGCGATGGCGACAGGCGCACCCTGCAGCGACTCGCTGTGTTTTTGTTCACTGCCAGGTCTCCGTAGACATTCTGCGAGCGCCTGTGAATATCAGCGATGGTCTGGTATTCCGCCAAAGGAAACTCGATGACACCTCTCTGCTTGGAACGCTCCTCCGTTACAGATACCCTTTTGAAAGCTATGTATTGCGCCGTCACCAATCGGAACTTCATGATAGTATACATCTACATCTACACCCCGCAAGCCACCGAGCGTTGTGTGGTGGAGGGCAAATTACGTGCCACTGTCATTACCTCCCTTTCCTCTTCCAGTCACGTATGGTTCGCGGGAAGAACGAATGCCGGAAAGCCTCCGTGCGCGCTCCAATCTCTCTAATTTTACAGTAGTGATCTCCTCGGGAGGTGTAAGCAGGGAGAAGCAATATATTCGATACCTCATCCAGAAACGCGCCCTCTCGAAACCTGGACAGCAAGCAACACCGCGATGCAGAGCGCCTCTCTTGCAGAGTCTGTCACTTGAGTTTGCTAAATATCTCCGTAACGCTATCACGCTTACCAAATAACCTTGTGATGAAACGCGCCGCTCTTCTTTGGATCATATCTCCTCCGTCAACCCGACCTGGTACGGATCCTTCACTGATGAGCAACACTCAAGTATAGGCCGAACGAGTGTTTTGTAAGCCACCTCCTTTGTTGATGCCCTACATTTTCTACGGACTCTCCCAATGAATCTGAACCTGGTACCCGCCTAATCAACAATTAATTTTATATGATCATTCCACTTCAAATCGTTCCGCACGCATACTCCCATATATTTTACAGAAGGAACTGCTACCAGTGTTTGTTCCGCTATCATATAATCATACAATAAAGGATCCTTCTGTCCATGTATTCGCAATAGATTACATTTGTCTGTGTTGAGTCAGTTGCCACTCCCTGCACCAAGTTCCTATCCGCTGTAGATCTTCCTGCATTTCGCTGCAATTTTCTAATGCTGCAACTTCTCTGTATACTACAGCATCATCCACGAAAAGCCGCATAGAACTTCCGGCACTATCTACAAGCCATTTATATATATTGTGAAAATAAATGGTCCCATAACACTCCGCTGTGGTACGCCAGAGATTACTTTAACGTGTGTAGACGTCTCGCCATTGAGAACAACATGCTGTGTTCTGTTTGCTAAAAACTCTTAAATCCAGCCACACAGCTGGTCTGATATTCCGTAGGCTCTTACTTTGTTTATGAGGTGACAGTGCGGAACTGTATCGAAAGCCTTCCGGATGTCAAGGAAAATGGCATCTACCTGGGTGCCTGTATCTAATATTTTCTGGGTCTCATGAACAAATAAAGCGAGTTGGGTCTCACACGATCGCTGTTTCCGGAATCCATGTTGATTCCTACAGAGTAGATTCTGGGTTTCCAGATATGACATGATACGCGAGCAAAAAAACATGTTCTAAATTCTACAACAGATCGATGTCAGAGATATAGGCCTATAGTTTTGCGCATCTGCTCAATGACCCTTCTTGAAAACTCGAACTACCGGTTCTCTTTTCCAATCATTTGGAACCTTCCTTTCCTCTAGAGACTTGTGGTACACGGCTGTTAGAAGGGGGGCAAGTTCTTTCGCATGACTTTCCTCTGTTGAGTGATTTCAGTTGGTTTTCTATTCCTTGGACTCTAATTTCGATGTGAACCATTTTTTCGTTCCTGCGACGATTTAGGGAAGGAACTACTGTGCGGTCTTCCTCTGTGAAACAGCTTTGGAAAAAAGGTGTTTAGTATTTCAGCTTTACGCGTGTCATCCTCTGTTTCAATTCTATTATCGTCCTACAGTGTCTGGATATGCTGTTTTGATCAACTTACTGATTTAACGTAAGACCAGAATTTCCTAGGATTTTCTGTCAAGTCGGTACACAGAATTTTACTTTCGATTTCACTGAACGCTTCATGCATAGCCCCCCTTACTCTAACTTTGACATCGTTTAGCTTCTGTTTGTCTGAGAAATTTTGGCTCCGTTTAAATTTGCAGTGAAGCTCTCTTTGCTTTCGCAGTAGTTTCCTAACTTTCTCGTTGAACCACAGTGGGTTTTTCCCGTCCTTCACAGTTTTACTCGGCACGTACATGTCTAAAGGGGGTACCCGTGGTATAGGGGGTAGCGTCTTTGATTCATAATCAAAACGTGTTCGATCCCCGCCACTGCCTACATTTTGATAAGTAATCAGCACTGGCGGCCGAAGACTTCCGGCATAAGAAGTTAGTATCATTCTGCCAACGGCTCTGTCGAAGAGGGCGGAGGAGCGGATAGGGGTTCAGGGCACTCTCTTGTCCCAGGGGTGGGAAATTGCCCCTAAAGGCGGAAGAATCAGCAATGATCAACGACATGAGGATGCAGAAGGCAATGGAAACCACTGCATTAAAGACACGTAACGTGTATCCACAGGACATGTGGCCTGTAATTGAAGAAGTGTCGTGATGATCTCTCCATTGGCAAAAGATTCCGGAATACTCCACCAATCGGATCTCCGGGAGGGGACCGCCAACGGGGATGTTACCATGAGAAGAATATTGAATAATCAACGAAAGGATAATGTTCTACGAGTCGGGGCGGGGAATGTCAGAAGCTTGAACGTGGTAGGAAAACTAAAAATTCTAAAAAGGGAAATGCAAAGGCTCAATCTAGATATAGTAGGGGTCAGTCAAGTGAAGTGGAAGGAAGACAAGGATTTCTGTTCAGATGAGTATCGGGTAATATCAACAGCAGCAGAAAATGGTATAACAGGTGTAGGATTCGTTATGAATAGGAAGGTAGGGCAGAGGGTGTGTTACTGTGAACAGTTCAAATGGATCTGAGCACTATTGGACTTAACATCTGAGGGCATCAGTTCCCTAGAACTTAGAACTACTTAAACCTAACTAACCTAAGGACATCACACACATCCATGTCCGAGGCAGGATTCGAACCTGCGGCCGTAGCGGTCGCGCGGTTCCAGAATGTAGCCCCTAGAACCGCTCGGACACTTCGGCCGGCTGTGAACAGTTCAGTGACCGGGTTGTTCTAATCAGAATCGACAGCAGACCAACACCGACAACGATAGTTCTGGTATACATGCCGACGTCGCAAGCTGAAGATGAACAGATAGAGAAAGTGTATGAGGATATTGAAAGGGTAACGCAGTATGTAAAGGGGGACGAAAGTCTAATAGTCATGGGCGACTGGATTGCAGTTGTAGGGGAAGGAGTAGAAGAAAAGGTTGCAGGAGAATATGGGCTTGGGACAAGGAATGAAAGAGGAGAAAGACTAATTGAGTTCTGTAACAAGTTTCAGTTAGTAATAGCGAATACCCTGTTCAAGAATCACAAGAGGAGGAGGTATACTTGGAAAAGGCCAGGAGATACGGGAAGATTTCAATTAGATTACATCATGGTCAGACAGAGATTCCGAAATCAGATACTGGATTGTAAGGCGTACCCTGGAGCAGATATAGACTCAGATCACAAGGTAGTAGTGATGAAGAGTAGGCTGAAGTTGAAGACATTAGTCAGGAAGAATCAATACGCAAAGAAGTGAGATACGGAAGTACTAAGGAATGACGAGATACGTTTGAAGTTCTCTAACGCTATAGATACAGCAATAAGGAATAGCGCAGTAGGCAGTACAGTTGAAGAGGAATGGACATCTCTAAAAAGGGCCATCACAGAAGTTGGGAAGGAAAACATAGGTACAAAGAAGGTAGCTGCGACGAAACCATGGGTAACATAAGATATACTTCAGTTGATTGATGAAAGGAGGAAGTACAAACACGTTCCGGAAAAATCATGAATACAGAAATACAGGTCGCTGAGGAATCAAATAAATAGGAAGTGCAGGGAAGCTAAGACGAAATGGCTGCAGGAAAAACGTGAAGACATCGAAAAAGATAAGATTGTCGGAAGGACAGACTCAGCATAAAGGAATGTCAAAACAACCTTTGGTGACATTAAAAGCAACGGTGGTAACATTAAGAGTGCAACGGGAATTCCACTGTTAAATGCAGAGGAGAGAGAAGGTAGGTGGAAAGAATACATTGAAAGCCTCTGTGAGGGTGAAGATTTGTCTGATGTGATAGAAGAAGAAACAGGAGTCGATTTAGAAGAGATAGGGGATCCAGTATTAGAATCGGAATTTAAAAGAGCTTTGGAGGACTTACGGGTCAAATAAGGCAAAAGGGATAGATAACATTCCATCAGAATTACTAAAATCATTGGGGGAAGTGGCAACAAAACGACTATTCACGTTGGTGTGTAGAATATATGGGTCTGGCGACATACCATCTGACTGTCGGAAAAGCATCATTCACACAATTCCGAAGACGGCAAGAGCTGATAAGTGCGAGAATTATCGCACAATCAGCTTAGCAGATCATGCATCGAAGCTGCTTACAAGAATAATTTACAGAAGAATGGAAAAGAAAATTGAGAATGCTCTAGGTAACGATCACTTTGGATTTAGGAAAAGTAAAGGGACGAGAGAGGCAATTCTGACGTTACGGCTAATAATGGAAACAAGTCTAAAGAGAAAATCAAGGCACTTTCATAGGATTTGTCGACCTGGAAAAAGCGTTCGACAATATAAAGTGGTGCAAGCTGTTCGAGATTCTGAGAAAAGTAGGGGTAAGCTACAGGGAGAGATGGGTCATATACAATATGTACAACAACCAAGAGGGAATAATAAGAGTGGACGATCAAGAACGAAGTGCTCGTATTAAGAAGGGTGTAAGACAAGGCTGTAGCCTTTCGCCCCTACTCTTCAATCTGTACATCGAGGAAGCAATGATGGAAATAAAAGAAAGGTTCAGGAGTGGAATTAAAATACAAGGTGAAAGGATGTCAATGATACGATTCGCTGATGACATTGCTATCCTGAGTGAAAGTGAAGAAGAATTAAATGATCTGCTGAACGGAATGAACAGTCTAATGAGTACACAGTATGGTTTGAGAGTAAATCGGAGAAAGACGAAGGTAATGAGAAGTAGTAGAAATGAGAACAGCGAGAAACTTAACATCAGGATTGATGGTCACGAAGTCAATGAAGTTAAGAAATTCTGCTACCGAGGCAGTAAAATAACCAATGACGGACGGAGCAAGGAGGACATCAAAAGGAGACTCGCTATGGCAAAAAAGGCATTTCTGGCCAAGAGAAGTCTACTAGTATCAAATACCGACCTTAATTTGAGGAAGAAATTTCTGAGGATGTACGTCTGGAGTACAGCGTTATATGGTAGTGGAACATGGACTGTGGGAAAACCGGAACAGAAGAGAATCGAAGCATTTGAGATGTGGTGCTATAGACGAATGTTGAAAATTAGGTGGACTGATAAGGTAAGGAATGAGGAGATTCCACGCAGAATCGGAGAGGAAAGGAATATGTGGAAAACACTGATAAGGAGAAGGGACAGGAATGATAGGACATCTGCTAAGACTTGGGGGAATGACTTCCACGGTACTAGAGGGAGCTGTAGAGGGCAAAAACTGTAGAGGAAGACAGAGATTGGAATACGTCAAGCAAATAATTGAGGACGTAGGTTGCAGGTGCTACTCTGAGATGAAGAGGTTAGCACAGGAAAGGAATTCGTGGCGGGCCACATCAAATTAGTCAGTAGACTGATGCCCAAAAAAAAAAAAAATCCTGTCTAAAACTCATTTTAGGATTGCCTTGAACTTTTTCCATAAACACTCAACATTGTCAGGGTCGGAACAGAAATTTTCGTTTTGATGTGTTAGGTAGTCTGAAATCTGCCTCCTGTCACTCTTGATAAACAGATAAACCTTCCTCCCTATTTTTATATTCCTATTTACTTCCATTTTCAGCGATGCTGGAACGGCCTTATGATCACTGATTCCCTATTCTGCGCCTCGGGTCTGTTTGTTATCAGTAGGTCCAAGATGTTATCTCCACGAGTCGGTTCTCTACTTAATTGCGCGAGGTGATTTTCGCATAGTGCACTCAGTATGATATCACTCGATGCTCTATCCCTACCGCCCATCCTAAACATCTGTTTAGCGACTGATGTTGGTTATTCCACATTTTTTCAAAAGAAACTGGCTCAAAAAAATGTGTGACCTAAAGATCAGAGACTGACATAGTATCCAAACCTAAATAACTTTAGTGTGGCGGTCCGAAAAGCATTAAACATTTTAAAGCGCCTTTGCCAAAGGTCGCAGAGGCTTTTTTTTTTTTTTTTTTGGCTGTCCCATCTGATTAATTTGAGCACAGTTTAAGGGCCTGCAAGATTAACATGCACTGAAACCTCGATTTTAATCACCTCGAGGGGATTAGACGGTGACAGATACGTTTAAGACCAGTTCGACATCAGGACTGTAAGGTCAGGCTGGAATCTCCACCTACCAAGCGGCAGCAGCTCCTAAGGATTACGCGAGGTATGCAACCCGCCAATTGTAATGCCTGTCATACACTCCTTAGTCCGTTGATCGCCCATGTTGGAGCCCACATGACCATGAGCTGCGATGCCATTAGGAATTTTCGCAAAGTAAACTTTGATGAAACTTGAAGTGGAAATAATTATCAATGGTATAAATATGCGCCAACCTGGTTGAGCCGTGGCTGGCTCATGTTATGCGTTGGATTAAACCTATTCTGTGTTTAGTCTCCCGTGGTTATCGAGATTATGTTGTTATTCTCTCTCTCCCCCAGGGGCAGCAGCGATGTGTATTGATATTCACACCTTGTACTACCTCTGGCCTGGCGTTTATACACTCCTGGAAATTGAAATACGAACACCGTGAATTCATTGTCCCAGGAAGGGGAAACATTATTGACACATTCCTGGGGTCAGATACATCACATGATCACACTGACAGAACCACAGGCACATAGACACAGGCAACAGAGCATGCACAATGTCGACACTAGTACAGTGTATATCCACCTTTCGCAGCAATGCAGGCTGCTATTCTCCCATGGAGACGATCGTAGAGATGCTGGATGTAGTCCTGTGGAACGGCTTGCCATGCCATTTCCACCTGGCGCCTCAGTTGGACCAGCGTTCGTGCTGGACGTGCAGACCGCGTGAGACGACGCTTCATCCAGTCCCAAACATGCTCAAAGGGGGACAGATCCGGAGATCTTGCTGGCCAGGGTAGTTGACTTACACCTTCTAGAGCACGTTGGGTGGCACGGGATACATGCGGACGTGCATTGTCCTGTTGGAACAGCAAGTTCCCTTGCCGGTCTAGGAATGGTAGAACGATGGGTTCGATGACGGTTTGGATGTACCGTGCACTATTCAGTGTCCCCTCGACGATCACCAGTGGTGTACGGCCAGAGTAGGAGATCGCTCCCCACACCATGATGCCGGGTGTTGGCCCTGTGTGCCTCGGTCGTATGCAGTCCTGATTGTGGCGCTCACCTGCACGGCGTCAAACACGCATACGACCATCATTGGCACCAAGGCAGAAGCGACTCTCATCGCTGAAGACGACACGTCTCCATTCGTCCCTCCATTCACGCCTGTCGCGACACCACTGGAGGCGAGCTGCACGATGTTGGGGCGTGAGCGGAAGACGGGCTAACGGTGTGCGGGACCGTAGCCCAGCTTCATGGAGACGGTTGCGAATGGTCCACGCCGATACCCCAGGAGCAACAGTGTCCCTAATTTGCTGGGAAGTGGCGGTGCGGTCCCCTACGGCACTGCGTAGGATCCTACGGTCTTGGCGTGCATCCGTGCGTCGCTGCGGTCCGGTCCCAGGTCGACGGGCACGTGCACCTTCCGCCGACCACTGGCGACAACATCGATGTACTGTGGAGACCTCACGCCCCACGTGTTGTGCAATTCGGCGGTACGTCCACCCGGCCTCCCGCATGCCCACTATACGCCCTCGCTCAAAGTCCGTCAACTGCACATACGGTTCACGTCCACGCTGTCGCGGCATGCTACCAGTGTTAAAGACTGCGATGGAGCTCCGTATGCCACGGCAAACTGGCTGACACTGTGAGACCTGAGTTTCTCCTGGGGTATACAACTTTCAAATAACTTCCGGGAATTCAGCCTGGTAACACTTTCAGCGACCGCCGATATTTCGGCGGGAGAACACCCCGCCATTTTCAAGGCAAACTGCAACGGACAGGCGGCGTACATGCAAATTTAATACCTCGGTTCTCGGACCCAAACAGGAAAGATAACACACACACACTGAACACTAGTGCCACCAAAGATGGCCAAAGTCAGAGCTATCGATAGTGAGACTATGAATTCGCAGGTGAGGTAGCATTGAGTCTGTTTCTTGACAAGGGAGAGAGCCGGATTCCAAACAGAGTTTAAACAGAAACCTCCATCCCTGTTAACAAGGTTGCTCGCTAATTTAATCTCAACTGCCTCCCGAATCAAACTGTCCCAATAGCTGGACGTGCATGCCAATATCTCGGTGTTATTATATAACATGGGGTGACCAGTATCCAAGCAATGTTCGGCAATAGCAGATCTATTTGGTTGCTGTAATCGTGTGTGCCGTTTATGCTCAGTACATCTGTCCTCCACGGTCCTGATAGTTTGACCAATATATGCCATGCCGCAGCTACAAGGGACACGATATACACCCGCCTTACGCAGTCCAAGATCATCCTTAACGGAACTCAAAAGTGCTCTAATTTTAGATGGAGGTCGGAAAACACATTTCACATCGTATTTCCGTAAAATACGACCGATCTTATTGGACGTGTTTCCTACGTAAGGCAAGAAGGCAGTAGACTTAGGTGTTGACTCAGAATTATCATCAATCACCTGATGTACAGTTGGTCGATAGCGCGACGCACGTTCAATCTGTCTATCACTGTAACCATTTTGACGAAATGTAACTTCAAGATGGGACAGCTCAGCTGGCAAAGTCTCAGCGTCAGAAACGATATGTGCCCTGTGTACCAAGGTACGAAGTACCCCTTCACGGTGAGACAAATGGTGACAACTATTAGCTTGTAAGTACAAGTCGGTGTGAGTACGTTTGCTGTAGACTGTATGTCCCAATGATCCATCATCCTTCCTCCTAACCAACACATCGAGAAAGGGAAGGCTACCATCCTTTTCCACCTCCATCGTAAAACGAATGTTCGGGTGGATCGAGTTCAGATGTTCTAGAAAGACATTCAAATTCTCCCTACCGTGAGGCCAAACAACGAAGGTATCGTCAACGTATCTATAGAAACAGGCGGGTTTTAAAGGCGCCGACTCCAATGCACGTTCCTCGAAGTCTTCCATAAACAAATTTGCGATCACAGGAGACAACGGACTACCCATCGCAACTCCATCTGTCTTCTCGTAATACTGGTCATTAAATAAAAAGTAAGTGGATGTCAACACATGCCTAAAGAGATTAGTTAAATCAGCACCAAACCTGGCTTCAATTAACCGCAACGAATCAGACAGAGGAACACGAGTGAGGAGAGAGACCACATCGAAACTCAGTAAAATATCTGAGTCATTCAGCCTCAGTCCCTCCAAACGACGTAAAAAATCAGCTGAGTTCCTGATATGATGTTCACACCGTCCTACTTGTGGACTCAACAGAGAAGCAAGATGCTTCGATACACCATATGTCGGGGCGCCGATGTTACTCACTATAGGACGGAAAGGAACCCCTTCCTTATGAACCTTTGGAAGGCCATATAACCTAGGGGGAACCGCACTATGGGTGTTAAGCCTCTTGATTGTGTCCTGCGACAAACCACTTTTCTTCAGGAGGCTGTAGGTCTTTCTCTCAACGCTTTTCGTGGGGTCAGCAAAAATTCTGCGATACGTTGAATCGGATAGTAAACGTTGCATCTTTTGTACATAATCATGTTTATTTAAAACAACGGTGGCATTGCCCTTGTCAGCAGGTAAAATAACAATACTGGGATTATCTTTGAGAGAGCGTAAAGCAGCCCTCTCTGCTGCTGTTACATTTTGACTAGGGCTCGTCCACCCAAGAGTAATGTAACAGCAGCAGAGAGGGCTGCTTTACGCTCTCTCAAAGTTGATCCCAGTATTGTTATTTTACCTGCTGACAAGGGCAATGCCACCGTTGTTTTAAATAAACATGATTATGTACAAAAGATGCAACGTTTACTATCTGATTCAACGTATCGCAGAATCGATGCTGACCCCACGAAAAGCGTTGAGAGAAAGACCTACAGCCTCCTGAAGAAAAGTGGTTTGTCGCAGGACACAATCAAGAGGCTTAACACCTATAGTGCGGTTCCCCCTAGGTTATATGGCCTTCCAAAGGTTCATAAGGAAGGGGTTCCTTTCCGTCCTATAGTGAGTAACATCGGCGCCCCGACATATGGTGTATCGAAGCATCTTGCTTCTCTGTTGAGTCCACAAGTAGGACGGTGTGAACATCATATCAGGAACTCAGCTGATTTTTTACGTCGTTTGGAGGGACTGAGGCTGAATGACTCAGATATTTTACTGAGTTTCGATGTGGTCTCTCTCCTCACTCGTGTTCCTCTGTCTGATTCGTTGCGGTTAATTGAAGCCAGGTTTGGTGCTGATTTAACTAATCTCTTTAGGCATGTGTTGACATCCACTTACTTTTTATTTAATGACCAGTATTACGAGCAGACAGATGGAGTTGCGATGGGTAGTCCGTTGTCTCCTGTGATCGCAAATTTGTTTATGGAAGACTTCGAGGAACGTGCATTGGAGTCGGCGCCTTTAAAACCCGCCTGTTTCTATAGATACGTTGACGATACCTTCGTTGTTTGGCCTCACGGTAGGGAGAATTTGAATGTCTTTCTAGAACATCTGAACTCGATCCACCCGAACATTCGTTTTACGATGGAGGTGGAAAAGGATGGTTGCCTTCCCTTTCTCGATGTGTTGGTTAGGAGGAAGGATGATTGATCATTGGGACATGCAGTCTACAGGAAACGTACTCACACCGACTTGTACTTACAAGCTAATAGTTGTCACCATTCGTCTCAGCGTGAAGGGGTACTTCGTACCTTGGTACACAGGGCACATATCGTTTCTGACGCTGAGACTTTGCCAACTGAGCTGTCCCATCTTGAAGTTACATTTCGTCAAAATGGTTACAGTGATAGACAGATTGAACGTGCGTTGCGCTATCGACCAACTGTAAATCAGGTGATTGATGATAATTCTGAGTCAACACCTAAGTCTACTGCCTTCTTGCCTTACGTAGGAAACACGTCCAATAAGATCGGTCGTATTTTACGGAAATACGATGTGAAACGTGTTTTCCGACCTCCATCTAAAATTAGAGCACTTTTGAGTTCCGTTAAGGATGATCTTGGACTGCGTAAGGCGGGTGTATATCGTGTCCCTTGTAGCTGCGGCGTGGCATATATTGGTCAAACTATCAGGACCGTGGAGGACAGATGTACTGAGCATAAACGGCACACACTATTATAGCAGCCAAATAGATCTGCTACTGCCGAACATTGCTTGGATACTGGTCACCCCATGTTATATAATAACACCGAGATATTAGCATGCACGTCCAGCTATTGGGACAGTGTGATTCGGGAGGCAGTTGAGATTAAATTAGCGAGCAACCTTGTTAACAGGGATGGAGGTTTCTGTTTAAACTCTGTTTGGAATCCGGCTCTCTCCCTTGTCAAGAAACAGACTCAATGCTACCTCACCTGCGAATTCATAGTCTCACTATCGATAGCTCTGACTTTGGCCATCTTTGGTGGCACTAGTGTTCAGTGTGTGTGTGTTATCTTTCCTGTTTGGGTCCGAGAACCGAGGTATTAAATTTGCATGTACGCCGCCTGTCCGTTGCAGTTTGCCTTGAAAATGGCGGGGTGTTCTCCCGCCGAAATATCGGCGGTCGCTGAAAGTGTTACCAGGCTGAATTCCCGGAAGTTATTTGATGGCTGACACTGACGGCGCCGGTGCACAAATGCTGCGCAGCTAGCGCCATTCGACGGCCAACACCGTGGTTCCTGGTGTGTCCGCTGTGCCGTGCGTGTGATCATTGCTTGTACAGCCCTCTCGCAGTGTCCGGAGCAAGTATGGTGGGTCTGACACACCGGTGTCAATGTGTTCTTTTTTCCATTTCCAGGAGTGTAGTTTCTGGCTGTGCTGTGTGCGGGCAGCGGGTCGGTTGGCGTGGAGCAGCGAGGAAATCTCCGCGGCGCGTAGTTTGGCCGAGGCCGCTGGCGGCGTCCACGCGTGGTCGGAGTGTGTGCTCCTGTTCCCATTGCTACGAGGTCCGTGGCTCACCGATCCTGGACACGAAAGTTGACTTAATCTACCAGCAAGTCACGACTGTTCACATTGTGTCGTCTGGATTTCGTTGTCGGCTGTTGGGACATTGTCGCGAACAACAACGTGTGTTTTCAAGTTGGCAAATTTTAGCCACCCTCCGGTTGAGTTTAACTGTACTTGGTTATTTTGAATATAAGTGCACCAGCAGAATCTTTTTCTCTGTGGACGTTAACGTTCCGGTTATCTGCTCTGGCCGTTGACGTAAATTCAGGCAGTGTATTTTCCTCATTGTTTTGTCGCTGTCCAGCACGGTGTATAGATTTGCAGTTCAATGTAAAATTGGTTGTGGGCGTCAATACTTTCTACGTCGTTCCATTGAACTCCCTGTTGTGTGCTGGTCGGGTGGAGCAGAAGTTATAGTGTCGGTGGGTCCGTTGACTGCCTGTCTGTTGGGTTGTCGTCGGATCGACAATGGTTGAGCTGACTGCCTGTCTCACCTAAGCGAGCGTTAGTGTTTGAATTCCATGCCGACCCTCGGAAACTTCTGAGAGTCGTTGGGTGTACTGCCTTTCCTTATTTGTTCTTCTTGTTTGTATTTCTACGGCTTCTAGCCGATTTTTGAATTAAGGTTGTTTTGCCCCTAAGGCATAAGATTGTTTGGGATTTCAGCCTAATTGAAAGGACTGATTTAAGATAAGGCTTCTGCCTTTTAAATTTCTGTTTTTGCGTTTGAGTCTTAAGTTGTTGTCTTTCAGCCGACTTTAAATTAAAGTGGTCTTGCCCTTAAGGCATAAGATTGTATGGCACATTCAGCCGGTAATTAAGTTCCAAAAATTAATGCTGTGTTTTTTTAAATTTTCTTGGCTCTTATAATGTTTGGTCAAATAAATAAAGTTGTATGTTCAAGTGTAACTTATAGCCGCTTATTTTGGCCCGTTTCCACAATTTAAACTACCTGTCCTGTCCTGCTCATTTAGCATGGCGTCTCACTGGTTGTGAAAGACGCCCACAGATTATGTTGCCGGCCGCGGTGGTCTAGCGGTTCTAGGCGCTCAGTCCGGAACCGCGCGACTGCTACGGTCGCAGGTTCGAGTCCTGCCTCGGGCATGGATGTGTGTGATGTCTTTAGGTTAGTTAGGTTTAAGTAGTTCTAAGTTCTAGGGGACTGATGACCACAGATGTTAAGTCACATAGTGCTCAGAGCCATTTGAACCATTTTTGATTATGTTCTAAGTCGCTCTTTGTCAGCAGCCATCAAAAGTATAACGTTACACCAGCGGAAACACAAAGTATGTTGCCTATTCGTGACAGGGCACCACATCATTCAGTAAGTAACGTGTGACAGTGTCTATTACAAACGATTAATGGGCGATGGATTGGTCGAGGAGGTAAACTATCATGGCCTCCCTACTCACCTGTCCTCAATCCCTTTGAGTTCTCGCTACGAGCTGTGAGGGCATCATTTAATACCATCGCTAAACTACACATCCATGGGCCTATACCATGTATGTATTCTAAACCGAGGACAGCCGTATGTCTTCAGAAATGTTCGTTATACCTTGATGACTGAAGAATGTGTGGTAATGACGAAAACAGTCCACGTGTGTCAACAGAGTAATGACTATAATAGGATAAAATATAGTTCCAGGTTCTGGCCTCAGACGGACCAATCGCGGCTGACCGACCACCGTGTCATCCTCTGGTAATTGCGTCATCGGATGCGGTATGAAGGATCATGTGGTCAGCACAAGGCTGTGCCGCTTTTTGTCGGGTTTCGTGACCGTGAAACAGCAACTAATCGGTCGAATAGCTTAGTTGATCTCACAAAGCGTACCTGTTCTTCCACCGAGAAAACTTTCCTTGCTCATATGAGAGTTTGCACCACTGAACACTCAGCAAACGCTGTAATGGGACTTTGTTCTTTTTGAGACATCAGTCTTCTGATTAGATTGATGCGGCCATCCACGAATTTCTCTCCTGTGCTAAACTTTTCATCACAGAGATGCACTTATGAGTTACGTCGTCAATGACTTCCTGGATGTGTTCAAATCACTGTCACTTAACTCATCAAGTCTCTCTGGTACCACTGAAGTTAATCCTTGATGTTTTAACAGATGTCCTTTTTGTAAGTGTTTTCCATACACCCTTTTCCTCGCCTGTTCTACGGAGAACTTGCTCATTCCTCATCTTAACAGTCCTCCTTAATTTCAACATTCTTCTGTAAAATCATATCGGAAATGCTTCGATTCTCTTCTTGTCCGGATTTACCCTAGTTCATTTTCCATTACCATAGAATCCTCTGCTCCAAACGTACATTCTCAGGAATATCTTATTCAGATTAAAGCCTATGTCTCATACTAGTAAACTTCTATTAGCCACGAATGCGCATTTAGCCAGTGCTACTCTACTTCTTACGATACTGGCCAATAAATTTGCTACACCAAGAAGAAATGCAGGTGATAAACGGGTATTCATTGGACAAATATATTATACTAGAACCGACATGTGATTGCATTTTCACGCAATTAGGGTGCATAGATCCTGAGAAATAAGCACCCAAAACAACCACCTCTGGGCATTGAGTCAAACAGAGCTTGTATGGCGCGTACACGTACAGTTGCCCACGCAGCTTCAACATGATACCACAGTTCATCAAGAGTAGTGACTGGCTTATTGTGACGAGACAGTTGCTCGGCCACCATTGACCAGACGCATCCAATTGGTGAGAGATCTGGAGAATGTGCAGGCCAGGGCAGCACTCGAACATTTTCTGTATCCAGAAAGGCACGTACAGGACATGCAACATGAAGTCGTGCATTATCCTGCTAAAAAGTAGGGTTTCGGCGGGATCGAATGAAGGGTAGAGCCACGGGTTGTAACACATCTGAAATGTAACGTCCACTGTTCAAAGTTCCGTCAATGCGAACAACAGGTGACCTAGACGTGCAACCAATGGCAGCCCATACCATCACGCCGGGCGATACGCCAGAATGGAGATGACGAATACACGCTTCCAATGTGCGTTCACCGCGATGTCGCCAAACACGGATGCGACCATCATGATGCTGTAAACAGAACCTCCCCATCTGTTGACTCAGGGATCGAGACGTGGCTGCACTATCCGTTACAGCGATGTGGATAAGATGCCTGTCATCTCGACTGCTAGTGAGATGAGGCCGTTGGGATCCAGCACGGCGTTCCGTATTACCCTGCTGAACCCACCGATTCTATATTCTGATAACAGTCATTGGATCTCGACCAACGCGAGCAGCAATGTCGCGATACGATAAACCGCAATCTCGGTAGGCTACAATCCGACCTTGATCAAAGTCGGAAACGTGATGGTATGCATTTCTCATCCTTACACGAGGCATGACAACAACGTTACACCAGGCAACGCCGGTCAACTGCTGTTTGTGTATGAGAAATCGGTTGGAAACTTTCCTCATGTCAGCACGTTGTAGGTGTCGCCACCGATGCCAACCTCGTGTGAAAGCTCTGAAAAGCTAATCATTTGCATATCACAGCATCTTCTTCCTGTCGTTTAAATGTCGCGTCTGTAGCACGTCATCTTCGTGGTGTAGCAATTTTAATGGTCAGTAGTGTATATCGTCGCCGGCCCGTTCGTCAGGGGATATTTTGCTGCCCAGGTGGCAGCAAAATTCTTTACCTTCATATATTTCGCCATCACCAGTTGATGTTAAGTTTGTCGCTGTTCTCCTTGCTGCTAGTTCTTGTATTATTTGTCTTTCTTCGACCTACTGTCAGTCTATTTCCTGTACTGATTAGATCGTTCGTTCCATTGATCACATTCTGTAACTTTACTCCTCTTTCACTGAGGATGGCGATGTCATCAACAATTCTCACTGACAAACTTCCACCTACTGCTTTAATCACACTGTTGAGCCTTTCTTTTATTTCCGTCATTGCTTCTTCGATGTATAGTAGGGGCGAGAAGCTAGACCCCTGTCTTACACGCTTTTTAATCCGGTCACTTCGTTATTGGCCTTACATCTTTGCAGTTCCCTGTTGTTCCTTATCCTTATTGTATATCACCCATCTTTCCCTAGTTTACCCCGATTATTCTCTGATTTACAACATCAGGCACGATTTTACTGTGTAATGGTTTCTCGAGTTCGCCACACCCCGCGAACGCGTCTCGATTTTTCTTCACCCTAGTTTCCGTATAAACCACAACCTCATAACTGCCTGTCTGGTGTCTTTACCTTTGGTAAAGCCGAAATTTACGTCCTCTGACAGATCCTCAGTTTTTTTTTTGCATTCTTCTGTATATTATTCTTATCAGCCACTTGAATGCTTGAGGCGTTAAGCTCATTGTGGAATAATAATCGCACTTCACGTCTCTTGCTGTCTTCGGATTTGTGGGGATGATGTTTTTCGGATTGTCTGATGGTATATTGCCAGTCTCATAGGTTATACACACCAACGTGAATAGTCTTTTTGTTGCAACTACCCCGTCGTGATTTAAGAAATTTCCTTCTGCTTTATTTGAGCTTAAGGCTTCTAAATCACTTTTAAATCCTTGTTCTAATTCTGGAACTCTTATCTATTCACTATAGACTCCTGTTTCTTCTTCTGTCATCTTATCAGACATACCTTTCCCTCATAGACGGTTTCATCGTACTCTCTCCACCTATTAGCTCTCTGATCTGCATTTAACAGTGGAATTCCCATCGCATTCTTAATTCCCATGCGTTTAATTTCACCGAACGTCGTTTAGAATTTTCTGCGTGCTGTATTAGTCCTTCCGATAATCATCTGCAACCACTTCACAATAGCTTCCCTGTAGCCGCGCGGGGTAGTCATACCCTCTGAGGCACCTTGCCACGGTTCGTTCGGCTCCCCCCATCGTTGGTTCGAGTCCTCCCTCAGGAATAGGTGTGTATGTCGTCGTTATTGAAAGTTAGTCTAAGTTAGAGTAAGTAGTGTGTGAGCCTACGGATCGACGACCTCAGCAGTTTGGTCTCACAGGAACATACCAGCGCCTTCCTGCTTCATGTTTGTTTCATTCCTAAGTGACTTGTAATTCTGTATTCTGAATTTCCACGAAAAGTTTTGTTCTTTCTTCTTCCGTCAATCAACTGAAACAATTATTCTCTTACCCGTGTTTCCTTCATAGTTACATTCCTCACACCTAAGTTTCACTTTCGAAGTTCTGTGATTGCCCATTTTACAGATGTCCATTCCTCTTCAACTGAACTGTCCTCTAAGTTATTCATTATTGCAGTTTCTGTAGCATCTGAGAACTTCAAGTACATCTCTTCATTCTGTATCCCACTGCTTCGCACATTGTCTTAGGCTTAAGCGTATCCTTCATCGCGACTTAATTGTAATCTGGGGCTACATCTGCTCCTGACTGCACCTTACCAACACCCTGACTGCACCCTATCCGATTCCAGAATCTGCCTGAGCATGTTGAGCCGGCCGAAGTGGCCGTGCGGTTAAAGGCGCTGCAGTCTGGAACCGCAAGACCGCTACGGTCGCAGGTTCGAATCCTGCCTCGGGCATGGATGTTTGTGATGTCCTTAGGTTAGTTAGGTTTAACTAGTTCTAAGTTCTAGGGGACTAATGACCTCAGCAGTTGAGTCCCATAGTGCTCAGAGCCATTTGAACCAACCTGAGCATGTTGAAATTTTTCCTTATCTCCTGACCTTTTCCTAGTATATCTCCTCCTTTTGTGATTGTTGAAGAAAGTATTCGCTTTTACTAGCTGAAATTTATTTCATAATACAATTAGTGTTTATTTCTCTCATTTCCAGTATCTAGAGCATATTCTCCTGTAACCTTTTTTTTCTATTCTTTCCGCTATAGCTGCATTCCGATCCATCATGGTTAATAGATTCTGATTTCCGTTTACGTACTGAATTACTCTCTCCATCTAGTACCTCCCGCCGCGGAAGTCGAACACGCGCCAGAACAAATGGACGCGGCCAGCCCATAGAGGGCTCCGCGCCCGCGGCGGCTCTTGCGCGCAGGGCCTCTCGCACAGCGAGGGCGCCACCGCCATATCACGTGCAGACCGCGGCCAATAGCCGCTACCTCCGGTTTCGTATATAGGGACCCGCTCTGCCCTAGTCCAGTTCAGGCTCTACAATGTAGTCCTGTCCACCGGTTACTACCCCGACCTGTGGAAAACCTCCCATATCCTCATGTTCCTTAAACCCGGCAAACCGCCGTCCGCCGTCTCCTCCTACCGTCCCATCAGCCTTACCTCGGTCTTTAGCAACGTCCTGGAATCTATCCTCACCCAACGCATCCACCAGCATCTCCGCCAGCACCGCCTCCTTCCCGTTACCCAGTGTGGCTTTCGGCCGTCCTTCTCTTCCGATGATCTTTTCCTTCACCTCACTCATCTCCTTTCCGAACAGCTCAATTCCCGTCGCTCCGCAATCTTCCTCTCTCTTGACCTCGAACGCGCTTATGACCGCGTATGGCATTCCGGTCTCCTCTTCAAGCTCCAAACCTTCGCCCTTCCCATTAACTACGTCCGTCTGATCGGTTCCTTTCTCTCCCGCCGTCCTTCCTATGTCACCATCCATAACACCGATTCCTACACCTTTTTCCCCTCCGCCGGTGTGCCCCAAGGCTCCGTCCTCTCCCCCCTTCTGTACCTGTTGTACACGGCGGACATGCCACCGCCGTCACCCCCCGTCCACCTTCTCCAGTTTGCCGATGACACCACCTTCCTTGCCCTTGCCCCCACCCTGCAACGCTCCCAACGCCTTCTCCAATCCCATCTTGACCGGTTCACCACTTGGTGCAACCAGTGGTTGCTCAAGGTCAATCCTTCCAAAACCCAGGCGATCATAGTCGGCAAAACCACCCCTTCCTTCCGCCTCCTTGATTTCTATCTCACCGTCTATGGCCGTCCCATCGCCCTCACTCCCACCCTTAAGTACCTTGGCGTCACCCTCGACCGTCGCCTCTCCTGGACTCCCCATCTCCAGATAGTCCAAGCCAAGGCACGTTCCCACCTCCGTCTCCTCAAGCTCCTTTCCGGCCGCACGTGGGGTCTGGACCCCTCCACCATCCTCCACACCTATAAATCCCTCATCCGCCCTATCCTTTGTTATGCCCATCCAGCATGTATCTCCGCTCCCCCTACCTTTTATAAATCCCTAAAAAACCTGGAACGCCATGCTCTCCGCCTCGCCTATCGCATCCGTCTCCCCTCCCCCACACGGATCCTGTATGATCTCATCCCCTTCCCCCACCTCCTCCTTTTCCTTGAAAGGATACGGATCCTGTACACCTCCCGTAAACTTGATCCTCCTCACCTGCTCGTCTCCCCGATCCTCTCCCACCCCCGCCCACTGCCGCGCCTGTATTCCCACGTCCCGCCCGGTCTCCATCTCTCCACCCTCCTTACCCTCTCCCAAGGTGGCTTCCGCCAGCTCCCTCTCCCTGATGATGCCCTCCTCCCCTCCATCTACCCCTCCTACCAACTTTGATCCTCCCGCCCTCCTCCTGTACTTACCCTCCCTCCCTTCTCTCCCTTTTCCCTCCGTCCTCCTTTTCTCCCCCCTCGTCCCCCGGGCCTCCCCTCCCCTGTCCCTCTCCTCCTGTCCCCGTCTCCTAAGCCATGGCATCCTCTTTTCCTCCCCTCTCCCCCTCCTCACCCTGTTCCCCTCTTGGCACGTCCCCGGACTCGCACACGCTCAGTGGGCATTCGCGCGCCGGAGATCACCGCCATCAGTGTATCGTGTGTGCCATCATGTTTAGTGTTCAGTTTCGCCGTCACGCTCCATTGTTCACCAGTGCCATCGTCTTCTTCAGTGTTTGTGCATCGGGTCTGCAGTTCGTAGTGTGGATTGTCATCAAGTGTGAACGGCTTCTTGTGCTTTTATGTTCTTGTGTCTCCTGTTTTTTCCCGCCGTTTTTCTAAGTGATGTCTCTTCTTTGTTTATCTCCCGGTACTCTCTTCTGCTGAAGAGCGGCGTATTGTGCTGCTGCCAGCCTACCTGTTTGTTCAGGTGTCAAAATAACAATAAAGTAAAAAAAAAAAACCTAGTCCAGTTCCCCCAACTCCTCATGTATCCCCAGCATCTCCGCATCCTTTGCATTGTCCGCAGGCTTGATCCCCCCACCCTCTGGTTTCCTGCTTCCTCTCCACCCACCGCCCGTTGCCGTTCCTCTATCGCTGTATCCCTCCCTCTCTCCACCTCCACACCCTCCATCTCCTTTCCAGCGCCTCCCACTCCCGCATGACGAACTTCGCCATGACATCTACCCTTCCTTCCAACTATAACCCGGCCTTGTCCCCCCCCCCTCCGCCAGGACCCCCTTTTTCCTCTCCCCTCCTTCTCCCAGAGCGGATTTTCATCCTTCCCCCCCCCCCCCCCTGAGACCCTGCACTCCATACTTGCCTCTTTCCTTCCCACATCCCTCCGTACCTGGCCCTCTTCAGTGCGGCCCCTGCTCATCTCCCTCCTCTTTCCCTCCCCCCCTCTGTCCCTCCCTTCTTCCAGTCTCCCTCATCTCCTTGCGCCTGGCAGATCCTCCGTTTATATCATCGTCAGTGTGCCACGACAGTGTTGTGTTTAGTGCTGTTTCTCCCATGCGTCAAGAGGTGTGATTTTAATTGTGTGCCTTGTGAACCTTGAGGTTCGCTGTCAGTGTTTGTTATGTGCTACGCCATCCGTCAATACTTTTTATGCTCCAGTCATACTGTGCCTTCTGTTCTTTTAACTGTCGCAGTGTGTGGCTTTTTGTGTGTGCTACTTTTAAACAGTTTTTTATCTCCATTTTACAGTCGCCCCTTTTTTTGTCTGTTGCCTTCCATGATGTTCCCCCTTTTTTTATAGGGACAAAGAATCCAGTGAAATTTTTTTAAGTGCATTATCTGAAAACTACCCTGACCAGTTAAACAGAGAACCGGCTCGTGGCGATAACATATTAGACCTTCTGGTGACAAACAGACCCGAACTATTTGAAACAGTTAACGCAGAACAGGGAATCAGCGATCATAAAGCGGTTACGACATCGATGATTTCCGCCGTAAATAGAAATATTAAAAACAGGTCGTGGTCGTGCGGTAGCGTTCTCGCTTCCCACGCCCGGGTTCCCGGGTTCGATTCCCGGCGGGGTCAGGGATTTTCTCTGCCTCGTGATGGCTGGGTGTTGTGTGCTGTCCTTAGGTTAGTTAGGTTTAATTAGTTCTAAGTTCTAGGCGACTGATGACCTCAGCAGTTGAGTCGCATAGTGCTCAGAGCCATTTGAACCATTTTGACAGAGTTCAAAACCATCGTACAATACGCGTTAGATGAGTATGTGCCAAGGAAGATCGTTAAAGATGGAAAAGAGCCACAGTGGTACAACAACCGAGTTAGAAAACTGCTGCGGAAGCAAAGGGAACTTCACAGAAAACATAAACATACCCAAAGCCTCGCAGACGAACAAAAATTACGCGAAGCGAAATGTAGTGTGAGGAGGGCTATGTGAGAGGCGTTTAATGAAGGCGAAAGTAAAGTTCTATGTACTGACTTGGCAGAATATCGTAAGAAATTTTGGTCTTATGTCAAAGCGGTAGGTGGATCAAAACAAAATGTCCAGACACTCTGTGACCAAATTGGTACTGAAACAGAGGATGACAGACCAAAGGCCGAAATACTAAATGTCTTTTTCCAAAGCTGTTTCACAGAGGAAGACTGCACTGTAGTTCCTTCACTAGATTGTCGTACAGATGACAAAATGGTAGATATCGAAATAGACGACAGAGGGACAGAGAAACAATTAAAATCGCTCAAAAGAGGAAAGGCCGCGGGACCTGATGGGATACCAGTTCGATTTTACACAGAGTACGCGAAGGAACTTGCCCACCCTTCTTGCAGCGGTGTACAGTAGGTCTCTAGAAGAGCGTAGCGTTCCAAAGGATTGGAAAAGGCCACAGGTCATCCCCATTTTCAAAAAGGGACGTCGAACAGATGTGCAGAACTATAGACCTATATCTCTAACGTCGATCAGTTGTAGAATCTACTCTGTAGGAATGAGCATGTGTTTCGAAAAAGACGGTCGTGTGAAACCCAGCTCGCGCTATTCGTCCACGAGACTCAGAGGGCCATAGACACGGGTTCACTGGTAGATGCCGTGTTTCTTGACTTCCGCAAGGCGTTCGATACAGTTCCCCACAGTCGTTTAATGAACAAAGTAAGAGCATATGGACTATCAGACCAATTGTGTGATTGGATTGAAGAGTTCCTAGATAACAGAACGCAGCATGTCATTCTCAATGGAGAGAAGTCTTCCGATGTAAGAGTGATTTCAGGTGTGCCGCAGGGGAGTGTCATAGGACCGTTGCTACTCACAATATACATAAATGTGCTTGTGGATGACATCGGAAGTTCACTGAGGCATTTTGCAGATGATGCTGTGGTGTATCGAGAGGTTGTAACAATGGAAAATTGTACTGAAATGCAGGAGGATCTGCAGCGAATTAACGCATGGTGCAGGGAATGGCAATTGAATCTCAATGTAGACAAGTGTAATGTGCTGCGGATACATAGAAAGATAGATCCCTTATCATTTAGCAACAAAATAGCAGGTCAGCAACTGGAAGCAGTTAATTCCATAAATTATCTGGGAGTACGCATTAGGAGTGATTTAAAATGGAATGATCATATAATGTTGATCGTCGGTAAAGCAGATGCCAGACTGAGATTCATTGGAAGAGTCCTAAGGAAATGCTATCCGGAAACAAAGGAAGTAGGTTACAGTACGCTTGTTCGCCCACTGCTTCAATACTGCTCAACAGTGTGGGATCCGTACCAGATAGGGTTGATGCAGGAGATAGAGAAGATCCAACGGAGAGCAGCGCGCTTCGTTACAGGATCATTTAGTAATCGCGAAAGCGTTACGGAGTTGACAGATAAACTCCAGTGGACGACTCTGCAGGAGAGACGCTCAGTTGCTCGGTACGGGCTTTTGTTTAAGTTTCGAGAACATATCTTCACCGAAGAGTCAAGCAGTATATTGCTCCCTCTTACGTATATCTCGCGAAGAGACCATGAGGATAAAATCAGAGAGATTAGAGCCCACACAGAAGCATACCGACAATCTTTCTTTCCACGAACAATACGAGAGTGGAATAGAAGCGAGAACCGATAGAGGTACTCAGGGTACCCTCCGCCACACACCGTCAGGTGGCTCCCGGAGTATGGATGTAGATGTAGATGTAGATATCTATGTTCACCATATTCTCTCCTTTGTATATTTTTCACTCTCTCCTACTGTTTGTTCTATTTCTTTCGGCTGAAGAGCAGCGCATATGCTGCTGCCAGCCTGCCCCGATGGGGAATTGAAATACAATAAAGAAACAAAAAAAACCTAGTCCAGTCACTCTGGTACTCGCTCTGGATTGCGTCTCTATCTCGGCGGTACTGCGTTCTGGTCGTTGCTCATTGTTTTCATTTGCCTGGCTCTGGTTCCAAGTGGATTTACTGTTGGTGTTTGGTGTTGTAGTTTCTACAAGCCTCCGTTGTATATCTCTTCCCTGTTGTGTCGGTCATAGTCGTTCGTTGTCGGTCGTTGTCGGTTGTCATTGGTCTGTCGTCCGATTCGTCCTTGTGTTTACCCGGTGGTGCATGCTCCGATCCGCAGCACAAGGCGTTCCCGCGGTTGGTTTTGGTTACTACACTCCATATTCAGTATTTCATGCCACATATAACGTTATCCTTCCTTTTCGTTTTTTCGAGGTCACTTCCTCTTGACTGTCCTCTCCCAGATGTCCGAATATGGGCTAGCTCAGAATCTTTTGCCAATGGTCAGATCATCTTGATACTTTTCTAAAAGAGGCCACATGTCCGGTGGATACACTTTGTGTGTCTCTAAAGTATTGGTTTCCATTGCCTTCTGCATCCTCATGCCATTGATAAATGCTGATTGGCTCAAATGGCTCTGAGCACTATGCGACTTAACTTCTGAGGTCATCAGTCGCCTAGAACTTAGAACTACTTAAACCTAACTAACACACATGCATGCCCGAGGCAGGATTCGAACCTGCGACCGTAGCAGTCACTCGGTTCCAGACTGTAGCGCTGAGAACCGCACGGCCACTCCGGCCGGCATTGCTGATTGTCTCGCTCTTTACGGGCAATACTCTACATCAAGGACAAGAGAGTGCCTTTAATCTGTATCCGTTTCTCCACTCTGTTTGAAAAGGCTGTTGGCAGAGTGACGGTGGCTTCTTACGCAGAAAGTCTTCAGCCGCCATTGCCGATGATTTTTATTCAAAACTTAAGCATTGGCGGGGTTCTAACCCGGTACCGAGAATGTTTGGAGTACCGGCCAAACACGCTACTTCTAGACCAAGGGTCTAGAAAAAATACTGAACGAGGGCGAGTCAAATGAAAACCTTAAATATTTTTTAAATATTATTTATTGTGCAGAAGTGGTACAAAGCTGCATCACTCTTCAACATAATCTTCCTGACGCTCAATGCAAGTCCTCCAGCGCTTACAAAATGCATAAATTCCTTTAGAAAAAATTCTTTTGGTAGTCCGCGCAACCACGCATGTGTACCTCTTCATCAGAACGGAACATCTTTCCTCCTATTGTGTCTTTGAGTGGTCCAAACATATGGAAATCACTTGGGGCAGGGTCTGGTGATGAGGAATGGCGCCATTCCTTGCTCGCTCTCTTCGTTTCCGGTTGGTGGAAGTGAAGCCGGGTTTTGTCCACAGTAACGATTCTTGGAAGGAAGCCATCACCTTCTCGTTCAAAGGGTCGAAGAAGTTCTTCACAAGCATCAACACGTCGTTCTCTCACTTCAGGAGTCAGCTGCCGTGGCACCCATCCTGCAGACAGTTTGTGAAACTGGAGCACATTATGGACAATGTCGTGTGGCGACCCAAGACTAATCTGCAAATATGCTGCAATGTCATTCAGTGTCACTCGGCGGTTTTCCTTCACTATGGCTTGAACTGCTGCAATGTTCTGTGGAGTCACAACTCGTTGTGCCTGACCTGGACGAGGAGCATCTTCCACTAAAGTCACACAATTTGCGAGCTTCCTACTCCATTCGTAGACGTACTGCTGTGGCAAACATGCATCACCGTACTGAATCTTCATTCGTCGATGCATTTCAATAGATATCACGCCTTCACTACGCAAAAACTGAATAACAGAACTCTGTTCTTCCCTGTTGCAAGTCGCAAGTGGGGCGGCCATCTTTATACTCATACTGTGACGGTATATGTGCATCTGCACTATGCTGCCACCTACAGCCCATTCTGCACTCTGTTTGTAGCACGCTCACCAATTTACAGGATAACGGCGCGAACTTTCCATTTGTTATTACAAATGTAAGGTTTTCATTTGACTCACCCTCGTAGAATAGATTGACTTATATCCCAAAGAAGTATATTTTTCCTGACATTTGAGGGGCATTCAGAAAGCAAGTTCATTTTGATAATAAAAAAAAAACGAGTATCTTTCTTCATACATGTAAACATTTTACAGTAGTGGCACAAGCATGACACAAGCTGCTGTATGGCTTCTTCAATGAATGTTGCCGCCTGTGGTGTCAGCCTTGTTGTCAAATGTATTTTCAAGTCGTCATCGTTGTTGAATCTTTGACAACCAAGGAAAGTTTTCACTTGCGTAAAAGATGACTGAAGACGCTAGCGTTGAGGTGAGGGCAGCACGTATGATGGTCAAACTGGTTCCAGCCAACATCCTGCACGAGTTGTCATCTCTTCCTAGTTTGAGGTCAAGGATTGTCATGAAGCGGAACAATACAGTTTGTGAGCTTTCCTACAGGCTTACTACGTATTGCACGATGCAGTTAACCAGCATTCCAGAGTAGACATTAGCATCGATTGTTTCGCTACAGTAGAAAATGTATCAGAAGAATGTGGTGTCCATCCAAAAAGACTTTGCACATGACTCCTGGCAGTGTGCCTTCTGATTGTCATTTGGATTAAGGGACTTCGTAGGAGTCCCATGTCTCCTCCATGACCACTATTTTGGTTAGAAAATCACGACCATCTTTGTTGTAACAAATCAATTCAATTGCACTTCCCTGTCTTTTACATAGTTATAGTCCGTGAGGCGAGTGATTGGTACTGACAGTTCCGGCGGGCAGACGGCACTGTTGCCGAACGTGGCTCACAGCACGCGGCGCCCTGTCTGCTACACGCATTCTCTAGCAGCAGAAATAAAAGCGAGACAAAATACAAGTATTGGTACGCGTGAATTTATTTAAAGTTGATGCTTGAAATATATTAACTCGAAAACTGATAAGAGCTATTTAGTACAAGTATCTAAGATGCTGAAACATAATAAAGTTATTTGTTAAACTTCACAACTGAAATGAAAACTATTTTCGCAAGTTGTTGAACATTAGCAGTTTTGGTTTCCATTGTTAAGTATTAGCATTATTAATTTGTTCTACTACAAGCTACAGAATAATTGGTCAGTGTATTAAGAGTTATAATGAGAAGAAAGTACTCACAATATGATGATCTGGTTGTAGATCGATAGCAAACTCCCTCCTTACATTCCTGAATACGTAGTAGTTACTGCAATGGAAAAACACCACTCACATCACTGTCGGAATCTGATTTGACATTGTCTTCCTCAGCACTACTCGAACTATCACTGCTCTCTCCCAGATGTATAATTAAATTTTCGATGCATTCTTCCACAACCCCTTCGGTTTTGGCCGCCTCTCTGATGGCACTTGCAGTGCTGTTTACAATTTTAGCCCACGTCTCGCTTGACACTTTATTGATAGCTGCTGGAAGGGAGTTTCCACTTCAGAGATCGTGAATTTTTTATTGTTTGCAGCAATGTAATTTTTTATCTGCGCCCACACTCCTTCAATTGCATTGAAGTGACAGTGGTATGGAGGAAGCCGAACGATTTCATGCCCGTTTCTTTTAGCAATCTCGTCAATTACATATGTTGGAAATTGGGGTTTCTTTTGTGCTACAATTTCGAGCAGTTCCGCCTTCCTTAAATCATCTCTGAAATCTACTTTTCGTCGTTTCAACCACTGAATGATATCGTCTTTTTTTGTTGCCAAGGTTGGTGCCTTATCGTGAACAACGGAATGATAAGGCGCATTGTCCATAACAATCACTGATGGACTTGTCAGATTCGTCATAAGCGATGTCCCGAACCATTCTTGAAATACTACACTGTTCATTTCTTCATGGTAATCTCGCGTCTTTTTTGACCGAAACATTTTCAAGCAGTTTGGCACAAAACCTTTCGATGTTCCTGCATGTAAGACAATAATACGCCCTCCTTTGCCAACAGGCACTGCCATTGTCCCCTCGGGCGTTCCATCATTCCAGCCTCTACGTAAAGAATGGCTGGCATTGACCCAAGTTTCATCTAACCACACTATACTTTCGAATTCCACACCCATGATCCTGCACAGAAATCTGCACCGCCATGCAACTACATCTGTCCTTTCCATTAATATTTTGCGTCCGTTAAACAGTGAATGGCTGAAGCCTATGTCTTTCAACACTGAACGCAATGAAAATTTGCTCCCTTTAAAAAGATCGTCTTTCTGAAGTGACACCTGTAATTTAGATAGAGTGGGATGTTCCCCTCTCTTATAATAGCTGTATGTATGACGATGAATAGCGTCTTTCTGAAAATCGTCCAAAGGATTAAGTGCTTATTTGTCTGTCGCTTCTTTCCTGGTGTGTGCAGCTTTGTTGTGCCACTCTCGTCACACTCTACACTATACTGTTCTTTCCCTATCTTTACAACAGTGTTCTTACTTATTTTCAATGTTGCTGCAGTTCTCTTCACAACCTGAACAACAGGAATTAAGGGCCCACCTTTGTCCTTTTCTTTCTCAAAGTAATCCCTCATCCCTCACAGAGCACACGAATTCACGGGCCTGGGTGTGTAGCACACTTTTCTTCCTCCGTTTCACTTCTTGTGTTGGGCTGGTACTACCCGCCGCACTAGACATTGTTTACAGTGAAACATAAACAAAGAAACACTAAAAAACAAAAACGAAATAAACTGCGAATTCAACTTCAGACAAACGACGAACGACCGCACCGCCTGCACGCGAGACACTGGTAAGTTTCATAAGCGCGCGCGACCGGGTTTCTGAGCGGCAACGTGGCCCTTGCTACCCGCTCAAAGTCAGGCCGTCATTGGCTGCCTGCCTACGGTCGCTAGGCAACGGAAAGACGCTACCGAGCTGTCAATACCAAAGACTCGTCTCCCAGACTATATATACGAGTTTTTGACACCCAACAAGCACACAGTTATCGAAAATATGATTCTGAGAAACAATTGTATGAAGAAGTGCCCTCGAAATTTTGGAAGAGTTCCCAGTAATATTGGATAATGTGCATTTATTGCTTTGCTCTCCGACTTATTCAAATGCACGGATAAATTCGTCATCAATCGAATACAGATGCTCACATCAATCCTCATTTTGCACTTAATTACTGAACTGAAGGAACCAATTCCTTACGATTGATTGTATACCAAGCAGTAGGCACCCAACTAATACCGTGAGTGAGCACCGCCATGTAGGCATAACCTCCTGTCTGGTGAGTTTCATTTCTGTGAAGCAGCCTCCAGATGGCGCTCACAGTCACACACCTCCCCCCTGCTTTCTTGCCACTTCCTCCAGCGTGTTGTGTTCGTTATCCGATGGTGGGCGGTAAGTTCCCATTTTATGAAACTGCTGAGGTCGTCGGCCCCTAAGCTTATACACTACTTACTTCACCTTAAACTAACTTACGCTAAGGACAACTCACACACACACACACACACACACACACACACACACACACACACACATGCACGAGGGAGGACTCTAACCTCTGAAGGGCGATCCGCGCGAACCGTGGCAAGACTCCCAAGACCGCACGGCTACCCCGCGCGGCCCGGTGGTAGCGACAGCCACCACAGAGAGCACAGTGAATCACCAACTGCATTGCCACTGCCTCGTATGGGCAGATGTGCAAATCCCTCTGCCAAAAGGCAGGAGCCAAAGCATTACGCACTTCGCACTTTTAGACAGTTCGCCATCATCAATTTCACTCTTCACTCCAGTACCCGCAACCTGCTCAATACACAATTCTGAAGACTATCTTCCGACAAAGGAGGCGCTGTTTACATAGTAATTAGTGTAAGAAGACTGTCTGCAACATTTATATCAGTGATGCTTACAAAACATTAGAGGGCAAAAAGAGAGCGAAGATATCTAGATTTCATTGTATTAGGTTGAAACAAGATGGTGATGTTACAAGATGGTGATTTTACATCTGGAATTTCGTAGGGGGTCAATAATTTTCTTAATTTGTGGACAACTTTGAGCTTGACGACATGTTAAGTGTCCTGCAATATATGTTAAAGACATAAAAACAAACACTTGAAAATGGAAAAAAAGGCCGAAACCTGGATTGTACTTAAATAAACAATAAAACAATCAACAGTATGTTCCTTTAGAAAATATTGTATGACTGTTGCTCAGCAACATCAAAAACTGTTCAAAGACATATGTTGTACCTAACTACACGTAACATCTGGCATAAAATATAGTTTGAGAAGACGAGAGTTTTGGCTCAGACGTCGTCATACTGCGATTCTGTTATCAAAAAATCTGCCGAAGTTAGAATAATCAGAAACGCGCATGCGTCACTCCGACCCACTCTGGAAGGTTCCAGACGCTACCATTACACCTGTACAAGCAGAACACTTTGCCATACCCAGCAGTCAGTGATTCTAGTTCACAATGACGATGAATCACGTTGACTTCAGCGTAATTATTGTCTTTGAATAAAAATATCAGCTCTGTTCTTCTCACTGCGCATTTTGTTGAGCTATCTTCCTTATTATACTGTAGCAGTTATTTCTATGTATGGTCCATATTCCAATGAGCTACGTTACTAACGTCATGCGAAAGCATTAGTTTTGTTCGACAGTGTTTATAGAGAATAATGGCGGTCCAATCACACTTTCCTGGGGCAGATACTCTGATCAATATTAGCCGTCGACGACAACGTACGTCACTAGATCATGCGACAAATTTTACCCATTGTGGTCAGTACTGGTGGTGACTCAACTGAGGCCCACGAGGAAAACAGACCACGGCGCATACGACACAGCACGTGAAACTACAGGTTATACGAACTACACTCCTGGAAATTGAAATAAGAACACCGTGAATTCATTGTCCCAGGAAGGGGAAACTTTATTCACACATTCCTGGGGTCAGATACATCACATGATCACACTGACAGAACCACAGGCACATAGACACAGGCAACAGAGCATGCACAATGTCGGCACTAGTACAGTGTATATCCACCTTTCGCAGCAATGCAGGCTGCTATTCTCCCATGGAGACGATCGTAGAGATGCTGGATGTAGTCCTGTGGAACGGCTTGCCATGCCATTTCCACCTGGCGCCTCAGTTGGACCAGCGTTCGTGCTGGACGTGCAGACCGCGTGAGACGACGCTTCATCCAGTCCCAAACATGCTCAATGGGGGACAGATCCGGAGATCTTGCTGGCCAGGGTAGTTGACTTACACCTTCTAGAGCACGTTGGGTGGCACGGGATACATGCGGACGTGCATTGTCCTGTTGGAACAGCAAGTTCCCTTGCCGGTCTAGGAATGGTAGAACGATGGGTTCGATGACGGTTTGGATGTACCGTGCATTATTCAGTGTCCCCTCGGCGATCACCAGTGGTGTACGGCCAGTGTAGGAGATCGCTCCCCACACCATGATGCCGGGTGTTGGCCCTGTGTGCCTCGGTCGTATGCAGTCCTGATTGTGGCGCTCACCTGCACGGCGCCAAACACGCATACGACCATCATTGGCACCAAGGCAGAAGCGACTCTCATCGCTGAAGAAGACACGTCTCCATTCGTCCCTCCATTCACGCCTGTCGCGACACCACTGGAGGCGGGCTGCACGATGTTGGGGCGTGAGCGGAAGACGGCCTAACGGTGTGCGGGACCGTAGCCCGGCTTCATGGAGACGGTTGCGAATGGTCCTCGCCGATACCCCAGGAGCAACAGTGTCCCTAATTTGCTGGGAAGTGGCGGTGCGGTCCCCTACGGCACTGCGTAGGATCCTACGGTCTTGGCGTGCATCCGTGCGTCGCTGCGGTCCGGTCACAGGTCGACGGGCACGTGCACCTTCCGCCGACCACTGGCGACAACATCGATGTAGTGTAGTGTAGTGTTGAGCAATTCGACGGTACGTCCACCCGGCCTCCCGCATGCCCACTATACGCCCTCGCTCAAACTCCGTCAACTGCACATACGGTTCACGTCCACGCTGTCGCGGCATGCTACCAGTGTTAAAGACTGCGATGGAGCTCCGTATGCCACGGCAAACTGGCTGACACTGACGGCGGCGGTGCACAAATGCTGCGCAGCTAGCGCCATTCGACAGCCAACACCGCAGTTCCTGGTGTGTCCGCTGTGCCGTGCGTGTGATCATTGCTTGTACAGCTCTCTCGCAGTGTCCGGAGCAAGTATGGTGGGTCTGACACACCGGTGTCAATGTGTACTTTTTTCCATTTCCAGGAGTGTATATCGACCGTCTCCTTTGGGAACGGAGTGATTTGACACCACTTCAATAATTCGTAGTTGCGCGATTAATTAAATTTACGCTCTCGGTAGTATATGACGAAGTTAAGGACTTCCTTTGGTGCCTTTTTAGTGATATAATTTCCCATGGATACCTTTTCATTGACATACTGATCTGTCACCAGGCCCCAGACGCAGGCGAGCGTTCGCGATGCATGTCGGGCAAGGCTACTGGTGTGTCGTCATGAGTTTGTTTCAGGGCCTGTATTTCCCGTGGGCCGCACTGTCTGTGATGTGGCAAAGAAGGCGCCTATCTCTTTTAGATGGGGCGTGGAGCTTCAATTCTTGTAAAGTGACAGTGTTCTCATTTATAAGTTTCCATCAGGCTGCATAAAACCACACTAAAGAACTATGAAATACATCTGTTTGCATTAGTTGTGGAGCTCCCTGCCTTTAAGGAACTTCGTAGAAGTATCCGCGAATCACGTAGTTCCAGACCTGTGAGGACGCAGAAGCGACGAGTTTGTTGACTGGCGCCTGCGTCCCTTGCTTTAGCGGTCGCAGCCCGAAATACGCACGCGTGTAACCCGGAACGACCTGGCGTCAGGTCACGGGGTGACGGTCGGCGTGTGTCCACCCGCGGAGCAACAGTAGCTGTGCTGGCAGCAGCAATAGCCACGCGGAACGAGCTCGCCACGTACAACCAAGCATCAGCGCCTATTGCCGCCGCGGGCACATAATACAGCATATTTAACTCTCAACGGAAAGGTGCTAGGATTAAAAATCCCCGAACACCTTCTAGTGCTCAAAATATGCATCCATGACACCAGGCATCTATAAAAGATGCAATAATGAAATAAATGTTTTATTTCTCGCTGATATTGCGGTTAGCTACATCACTACGAAGAGAACGTTTTATTATTACGCAAAATGTTCTACGATCTGGCCCCGACAGGTCATTCAGTACCGATACCCCATCCAGTCATTCTCTGCGAATGACGTCACTGGGATATGGTAAAGACGGGCATGAGGTCGAATACATCACCTATCCGGACATTTTCTGGTTCCGAAACCTCGGAGCCGTTACTTCATATTCGGGTAGCTCCCCAGCTGGCATCACGAAGCGGAGTGCACACCTTTTCTGTCCTCCCACTAAAGAATGAAAAACGCTAGTAGTACCATGAATGAAGTTAGCCCGCCCGTTTGGCCGTGCGGTCTAATGCACGGCTTTCCGGAGCGGGAAGGAGCGCCTGGTCCCCGGCACGAATCCGCCCGACCGACTTGTGTCGAGTCCCGGTGAGCCGGCCAGTCTGTGGATGGCTTTTAGGCTGTTTTCCATCTGCCTCGGCGAATGCGGGCTGGTTCCCCTTGTTTCGCCTCAGCTACACTATGTCGGCGATTGCTGCGCAAACAAGTTCTCCGCGTACGCCTACACCGCCAGTACTCTACCACGGAAACATAGGGGTTGCACTCGTCTCTTGTGAGACGTTCCCTCGGGTGGTCCACCGGTGGCCGAACCGCACAATAACCCTGGGCTCGGTGTGGGGCGACGGAGGGGTGAAGTGGACTGCGGTAGTCGTCGTGGGGTTGCGGACCACTGCGGCTGCGCCGAGGACGGAGCCTCTCCGTCGTTTCTAGGTCCCCGGTTAACATACAACTTACAACATACGATCACGAATGAAACCCATAGTCTCTGAACAGCACTGAGACACGCTTACCAATCATCTATGGACATTATGTTACGTAGACTAGTGTACAACTATATTACTTATGGTTTTTAAACATAAACCATGTCGAATGATAGCTTCTCTGTTGCATAAATCGTAATTCTGTTGGGAGACTTTCAATTGGACGCCAATTCTGCGACTTGTGTGTCTTCTACTAGAGATAAGAGACACACAGTTTAATGTGAAATGCGACGCAAGTATCGTTTATGGCTAATATTCACGTCAGTGAGAGGTGAAGGCTTGGTTGGAGATACAAAAATATTTCGTGGTACGACAAATCTGAAACGTTACGCATCTGAGTGAAAGACTGAAACAACGCTGAGCGTAAAATAATACCTCGCCATGCGGTCACTACTGCAATTCATTACGTAATCATCCAACAATTAACTCAATTTTTGTTTTTAAAAATTTTGGTTCAGCTAATTGCATCAAAAGTAGACCATTTTATGAGAGACGACTTGCGATTTTAAATATTTTCGTGTAAAATTAGTAACATCACAATGCCTCTTAAGGTCCGACTAGTCTGATAATAATATATGATCTTTATCATGTAAATTAGATATTTTTGTTTCAGAGAGTTTCTTGTTTACATTGTGAATCGTCCAACATTTACATCTACACTCCTGGAAATGGAAAAAAGAACACATTGACACCGGTGTGTCAGACCCACCATACTTGCTCCGGACACTGCGAGAGGGCTGTACAAGCAATGATCACACGCACGGCACAGCGGACACACCAGGAACCGCGGTGTTGGCCGTCGAATGGCGCTAGCTGCGCAGCATTTGTGCACCGCCGCCGTCAGTGTCAGCCAGTTTGCCGTGGCATACGGAACTCCATCGCAGTCTCTAACACTGGTAGCATGCCGCGACAGCGTGGACGTGAACCGTATGTGCAGTTGACGGACTTTGAGCGAGGGCGTATAGTGGGCATGCGGGAGGCCGGGTGGACGTACCGCCGAATTGCTCAACACGTGGGGCGTGAGGTCTCCACAGTACATCGATGTTGTCGCCAGTGGTCGGCGGAAGGTGCACGTGCCCGTCGACCTGGGACCGGACCGCAGCGACGCACGGATGCACGCCAAGACCGTAGGATCCTACGCAGTGCCGTAGGGGACCGCACCGCCACTTCCCAGCAAATTAGGGACACTGTTGCTCCTGGGGTATCGGCGAGGACCATTCGCAACCGTCTCCATGAAGCTGGGCTACGGTCCCGCACACCGTTAGGCCGTCTTCCGCTGACGCCCCAACGTCGAGCAGCCCGCCTCCAGTGGTGTCGCGACAGGCGTGAATGGAGGGACGAATGGAGACGTGTCGTCTTCAGCGATGAGAGTCGCTTCTGCCTTGGTGCCAATGATGGTCGTATGCGTGTTTGGCGCCGTGCAGGTGAGCGCCACAATCAGGACTGCATACGACCGAGGCACACAGGGCCAACACCCGGCATCATGGTGTGGGGAGCGATCTCCTACACTGGCCGTACACCACTGGTGATCGTCGAGGGGACACTGAATAGTGCACGGTACATCCAAACCGTCATCGAACCCATCGTTCTACCATTCCTAGACCGGCAAGGGAACTTGCTGTTCCAACAGGACAATGCACGTCCGCATGTATCCCGTGCCACCCAACGTGCTCTAGAAGGTGTAAGTCAACTACCCTGGCCAGCAAGATCTCCGGATCTGTCCCCCATTGAGCATGTTTGGGACTGGATGAAGCGTCGTCTCACGCGGTCTGCACGTCCAGCACGAACGCTGGTCCAACTGAGGCGCCAGGTGGAAATGGCATGGCAAGCCGTTCCACAGGACTACATCCAGCATCTCTACGATCGTCTCCATGGGAGAATAGCAGCCTGCATTGCTGCGAAAGGTGGATATACACTGTACTAGTGCCGACATTGTGCATGCTCTGTTGCCTGTGTCTATGTGCCTGTGGTTCTGTCAGTGTGATCATGTGATGTATCTGACCCCAGGAATGTGTCAATAAAGTTTCCCCTTCCTGGGACAATGAATTCACGGTGTTCTTATTTCAATTTCCAGGAGTGTATTTACTGATCATTCATTAAGTGTAGTTGTACACAGATTTAGTTTCTTCCATTATAATTATTATTTTTATATGATAGCAGTGAGGTACCCGACACTTGCTTACTTCTATTAACATAGCCAGTTACAAAATATTATTACAAAGAAAAACGGAAAACTCACAACAGAACCAAATCTGTTAACTACTGATTTAAACACGTATGACAATGACGACATCATATAAGACTAACTTTAAACTGAAAAACTACGCTTGTGTTGGGTGCTAACTAATTGCCAGTAACGATCTCTGTACTAAAACATGGCTGACGCTATCAAATTTCATGTTCAGCCTAAGTATCGAAGGAGCAGTGAATACATAAATCTCAATAAATAAATCGAAAGGACGGTAGTAAGTATGTTAAGACATGAAGAGTAATCTACCGAGATCGTAGATGAGATCACAGAAAAAAATCAATCATCAGAGAAGGAAGACTGTGATTAGAATATACACAAAAGGAGATATTAGCAGAGGAGAAAACGCGTGGTGGCTACGACAGTGGGTCAGGATAGGCATTATACGTATGATAATAAGAATATTAATATATGATAGGGGACTGATGACCTCAGAAGTTAAGACCCATAGTGTTCAGAGCCATTTGAACCATAATTTAATATATTCATTTAATATATTATCATTGTTAATGTAAGATTTGTAAATGAAAATCGCGAACTTGGCTCAAGCATCATTGTTACTGCAAAACACTTGCAAAAGATTTTGACCAGCTTCTTAATCATCCGGAATGACTCTGTAAGTTGGAATTCTGAAACACTCATGAAAATCTAGATTTACATCCGACTGTCAAAGATACTGAGGAATAATTTAAGTCAAAAAACAAGTAAAGCAATAGAGAAGACTCTATTATTCCAGAACTTTTGAAATTTTGTCTACCAAAAGTTAAAAAAATTCATGAAATTTGGAAAACAGGAAAATGGGTAACCTTGATACATCCACTGCCTTCATATGCTCATTTAGAATACTCGTAGTGCCCCTAAACCTAGACAGTGAACTTCATCCAGTGATCACGTTATCTTACATTTGAGTAATAATAGGACATGGCAACCTTATACAACTCGTAACGAAAAGAGGGACGTTTACGATGGAGTAACACAGCAGGCCATTGAACGTGCACATGAAACTGTTGATCTCTTAATGTATAACCTCCAAACGTAAAACACTGCAGCTACTATGTGGGCAAGGACATATGTGTGTGTCGTCTGTTACCTATTTTTCCTAAGGACCGGTGAACGTTTAGCATGTGTGGTGAACGCAAAGAGTCGCAGTGATGTAATCTCGGCAAAGGGAAATCTCGGAGTTACAGCACCAGTGCCAGCGTACCTTGTTTGTTGAAAATCGTTTACACACAGAAGAATTCTAGAAGGAACGCATAGGAAACTGACATCTCAACAAAGTGCAAGAGCACACAGTTGTGGTTGTGGCCCGCTTCGAAGCTACTGTCTACTCAGCGTTTCAGTCACATGTGGCAGTCGAATGGCCAAAACGTCAAGGTGAAGTCAGCATGGCAGCTTTTCAGCAGTCTTCAGAATAGGCAGACAGAATTGTAGTATCAAGCCAATGAACTGCAAGCATAATACCACTCTGCGTGAACAACCAATAGTGCGGAGTCACTGTATCCTCGTCGCGGCTCACAAGTCAGTCCTGCCGGGCGGACAGCGGAGTCTTTCGTGTCAGGATTGAAGACTGGAAATTATTCAGCAGTCATTGAGAATAGCACCAGCTGCAGCATCGACGTCCCAGCCGCGTCGGTATCACACCAAACACAATGGACATTGCTTACTTCAGGAGAGTAACTATCTTGTTGTGGATTTAGTCACCCAGTGTAGTGTTATACTTGTGTAGCACCAGAACTATATTTCAAGTACGAAAGAGCGTCATCTGAACATTGTACTAATAATTTCAATAGTGGTGTTACAGACGGAGTGGACGCGTGAGGCTATCTGCCAAGCTAATAACACAAACCACCCCATGGCAGTAGATGAAAATTCTAACATGGAGACACAGACACATGGCTAAAACTGGTAATACCACGAAAAGATGGATTCACGAAATGTAAATGAAGTAGATAAACAGTATAATTTACTAGTAGGTTCAAAAAATGGTTCAAACGGCTCTGAGCACTATGGGACTAAACATCTTAGGTCATCAGTCCCCTAGAACACTACTTAAACCTAACTAACCTAAGGACACGCCACATATCCATGCCCGAGGTAGGATTCGAACCTCCGACCGTAGCAGTCCCGCGGTTCTGGACTGTAGCGCCTAGAACCACACATTCACCGCAGCGGGCTTACTAGCAGGTTAGTTACACAACTAAGCCCTGGTGCCGAAGAATCTGCACAGATTCGGAGGATTTCACATTCCTTCCGAACAACATCTTAGAATCACGAAAGAAACAACGATATACGTATATCCCATGGTAACATCACTGAGAATGGGGGAATACGCATCTAAGTCACTTTAGTCTATAGATGCCTAGATGGATACAGATTTCCACAAGTTCTGAATTAATAGAAAAGTGATCAAGTACCCGATATCCTGTGTGTGAAATCAGCACATAAGAAGACACACGAAAACGCAATGACTTTACCTGATCTGCCTTACTTCCAAATCATTTGATAGCTACTGTAACGCTGGTGGTTTACTGAGTTTTCAACATTATACTGATGTCTGTTGGTCGAATGTCTTCATACCGACACTAGACAAATATGTGTGAAACTATTCCCTAAAGTGTGCTGCTTCGAACGATGAAAAGGAAAATACGTATTTGTCTTTCGGAGCGTGGTGGGGCAGAACCGTGTTCTGCTGCCTAACGATCTCACTGGACGAAGCCTGTCAAAGCTCACGCAGTCAGACAGGTTTGCACTTTCTCGTTTAGAAAGGATATTTTGTTCTAGCAGAGAAAGGCGACGCATAAAAGTGTACGACGACAGAAATAAACCATAAACCGCTAACGGAATGATTTCACTGACGAACAAAAATCAATATTATGAATGTTCCCTGCACATCATGAGTCAATTCTTACTAATTTTGGGCCGAGAAAAACGAACATGACAATGAAATATTTACCTTACCACTAGCTTCTATCACACACACTAGGTGAAAGTATTTCATATCAACGGATTAAGTGCAAAAGATATGGTTTAATTATATATGCCAACAAAATTGAAAGTGTATTTGAATTTTTTTTAGAAGGTAGTTACATTTTAAGGGTTCTAAATTGGTGGAGGAATACCTCGCAGATGGATGGGTCTGAAGAGAATCACGTGGTGGCAGCATGAAATCATCGTATTTTAGATTGCCTCTTGTAATGGAGTCCGAGATCTTCCCCACACAAAGACCAACAACTATCCGCAAGTATTTATTCATTCCAATGGCCCTGATATCTTTGTTCCATGTCCCGATGGAATCTTTCTCCAGGTTCATCACTGACAGACCCACAACTAGGAGGGAGAAGGTCTAGGTGGGAGGAAGAAAGTGGTATTTAAGGGACGTGTTGCATCCAAGGTTGTGGTATTTTTGCAGGAGCACTGTCACCAACTGCTACCTAAAAATCCACAACTCCCCCGAAGGCTTCCAAGCTTCATTTTCTTGTCCCTCCAAAACTTGGTCATATGCAGAATCGTTTACAAGTTCTCGAATTTCTAGTCCGATAGAAATATCTTCCTTAACTTCTGCATCGCTTGATTTAGGAAATTCCTCTCTTTGACAAAATGTTTAATCAAATCGGTATAACATTACGTAGGAAATCAGCATACATTGCACCATTTAGATTGCCATCGATAAAATGGGGGCCAATTATCCTTCCTCCCATATTGCCGCATCACACACCAACCCGCCAAGGCCGCTGATATTGCACTTGTCGCAGCCATCGTGGATTTTCCGTTGTCCAGTACTGCATATTATGCCGGTTTACGTTACCGCTGCAGAACTGTACGCGACGTTCAAAGTCGTCGCCATAAATTTCCTTCATAGAAATATTGTACGGGTGCAAACGATGTTGATGTAGCATTCTCAATACCGACGTTTTTGAGATTCCCGTATCTCGCGCAATTTGTCTGCTACTGATGTGCGGATTAGCCGCGACAGCAGCTAAAATACGTACTTGGGCATGATCATCTGTGGCAGGTCGTGGTTGACGTTTCACATGTAGCTGAACACTTCCTGTTTCCTTAAATAACGTTGCTATCCGGTGAACGGTCCTGACACTTGGATGATGTCGTCCAGGATACCGAGCAGCATACACAGCACACGCCCGTTGGGCATTTTGATCACAATAGCCATACATCAACACCATATCGACCTTTTCCGCAATTGGTAAACGGGCCATTTTAACACGGGTAATGTATCACGAAGCAAATACCGTCCGCATTGGCGGAATGTTACGTGATACCACCTACTTATACGTTTGTGACTATTACAGCGCTATCTATCACAAAGCGAAAAAAATGTTCCAACTAAAACATTCATATTTCTTTACGTACTACACGAATATGCAATAAAAATGGGGGTTCCTATTTATAAAAGCGCAGTTTATATCCGTTTGACCAATGGCAACGCCAACTAGCGGGCCAATCATAGCGCCATCTGGTTTTCCCCTTCAAGCTAGACGAGTTTCGTTTGACGATTATTTCGTGAGATATTTGGCCCGGTCACTATCAATAGACCATCCTGTATATATGTGGTGTACTTGAGTGAAAGTAATATGTGTGTTGTAAATACAGAGTAAGATAAAAGTAAGCCGGCCGGAGTGGCCGTGCGTTTCTAGGCGCTACAGTCTGGAACCGCGTGACCGCTACGGTCGCAGGTTCGCATCCTGCCTCGGGCATGGATGTGTGTGATGTCCTTAGGTTAGTTAGGTTTAAGTAGTTCTAAGTTCTAGGGACTGATGACCACAGCAGTTAAGTCCCATAGTGCTCAGAACCATTTTTTTTAAGATATAAGTCTCGACACATCCTTATAAAAGTCGAACGGTGTGATGAATAATGACTTCTGGCATGGGGTGTCTATAGGTGAGGGCGCAACTTATACTGGCCATGGGGACAGTGACGGCAATCTTTAAGTCAGCCATCATGTGTTTCAAATGGGAAGGAGCTCATGTGACTCATCATTTTGAATTAGCTCCTTCTCAGCTTTACAGATGTGAAATATGTTTCAAGATATCTTTATTTGTGTAGGGGTGAGGACCTTTTAAGGCTTACACTTGTCAGAGCTGGCGTACAGATTATGCTCAATATGAGATCCAGTGCTCTGAACACAAAATCGGAGCCTTTTTTTCAGGCATGCTACACATAGATCTTTGGGTCAATAGAAACACACGCCGCCGGTTCGCCGACAAAGATGTGCTACATTTTGGTTTGAACTTCATACACAGTTGATTTAAAATGTCCCCACAGATAAAAGTCAAGAAGTTTATGGTCAAGGGACTGTAGTGGCCTTTCAATAGGACCCCTCCCATCTACCCAGTGTTTTCCAAACTTTTCATCCAGAAACGGTCTGACTTCAGTAGCATACTCGTGAGTTGCACCGTCTTGTTGGAAGAAGGTTGTGAAATTACCCTGTGAATTCAGCAGTGTTACAAGCACGTAATCACGGAACGTGCTAAGATGTGTCCTAGATCCCATACCAAACCATCACTTTTTCACCACCAGCACATTTGCCCACGAGGGGTTTGCATCTGACCTGTAATGATGATTCTGTTTGTGTACTTCTCCTTGCACGTAAAAATTAGCTTCATCACTGTACAACACCTGTCGTATGAAGTTTGGATTCCTGTTACACTGATCCAGAGCAAATGATACAAAAGGCAACCACCAATCAGGGACATCTTATGAGGGATGATGTTACAACTGTAACTTGTGCGGGTGCCATTGGTGTGTGTGTGTGTGTGTGTGTGTGTGTGTGTGTGTGTGTGTGCAGCATACGCAGCAATGAACGCTGACTGTGAGCGGATGTTGTTGATAACCGGCGCGAACTGAGGTGTGGACATTTCACAAACGATGCCACAGGTGCTGTTGGAGACTCCTCGTAGGTGGCGTTTCTCGGTCGTCCATTCCGGGGCTTGTCCACCATAGGACCTGCTGTACGAATTTTGTCCAACATCTTGGATACCGTCATATGTGAAATTTCTGTCTGTCTGGACGCCGGGCACTGAAGTCAGCAACAATCAGTCAGAAACTTCGTCAACCACTCATTAACACGATTTAGCGCATTCCTGTAGTGTAAGTTCCATTGTAGATCACTTGAAAAAAGAAACAGAATTGATCACCTTCTTTGCAATTTCAAACTTTAGGAGGTCATAACTCCTACACAAATGAAGATATCTTAAAACAAATTTCACATGTGTATTTCTAAGAAAGAAGCCATTCAAAATGCCGTGCCGCATGATCCCCTTCCCATTTGAAACACGTAACGCAAATCCAAGATGGCACATTTAAAGGTGGGGCTCATTTAAAGGGGCCGCCGCTGTCGCCATAGCCCCCACCTATAGATACCCCATACCACATCGTCCGACTATTACAGGGGTTTCTCCAGACTTTTGCCTCGGTTTTCCACCGAAATAAAGTAGCAGGAGAACAATACTAATGAAGCAGCTCTTTACCTCTTAATATACGTATATAAGTAATCTAGAATTGACCGCAATACTTACTGGTATAATTCTACATTCATACTCTCCAAACGACAGTCAGTTTCCCATGTGGCACGTCTTCTGAGAGGTAGGCAAGCGAGCATTGCGATTAGCCCCGAGTTTCCCGCTGCTGCTAAGCGCGGTATTAACGCGCTAGGTCCCAGTCCGCTATATAATCAGAGAGAGCGTAGCCGCTGCCCGTGAGCGCAGCATCCCCTGCTCTAAGCTGTCCCTGCGCGGATAATTAATGTGCCAGCGGCCACAGACTATCTACCTCCCGCAATCTAATTACCGCTTATCGCCACGGCGCCAACGGCCGACTACAAAGTAATCCTCTTCATTTCCTAACAAAATAGGGGCACCCGCGATCTGCTAGATTCGTGATGTAGGGCTGCCACTTTCAGTTAACAATACCTACTCTTTAAATCTATCATTTCATCAAATTTTGTGGTGCCTTGTCTGATTAGTGTTAATAGATTACAGCTTTCCACAAGAGACGAAGGAAAACCCTTTCATCAGCACTTCAGATAGGAATGGTGAAAAAATTTTTCAGTGTGTCTCCAGGATAATTGTGTTTTTGTAATGGCCTTCACTTTGAATAGTGGTTTGATGAAGCTGACATAGCTAGTACATTCTGCTCAAACTTCTTCACCTCTGCAACATTACTGCAATCCACATCGCTTTGAATAAATTAATAGTCAAGCCATGCTTTTCATTTGTGATATTTTGCCCCAGCTTCCGAATTCTGATTACCAAACTCAATGCTCGTAAATGCCTCAGATGTGACCACTCAACCGATCCCTACTTCTAGGCGTGTTGTATTACAAGTTTCAATTGTAAAGTGTACCAAGGAGCCGATTTAGATTCACATCACAATTTACTAAAGATAAGCAGTAGCCTGATGTTTAAGATTAGTCAGGAAGAATCAATACACAAAAGTCTGGGGTATGGAAGCAATAAAAATGAGGTTCCTAGTGGCTATAGGTACTGCAATAGTGATGAGCTCAATAGGCAGTTCACTTGAAGAGCAATGAACATCTCTAAAAAGGGCAGTCAAGGAAGTAGCAAATACGAACATAGGTACAAGGAAAGTAACTGCAAAGAAACCTTGGGTAACAGCAGAAACACTGCAGGTGATCGGCGTAAGAAGGAAGTACAACGGAATTAAATAGGAAGCGTAGGAAAGCAAAGGTGAAATCGATACAGGAAAAATGTGAAGAATCGAAAAAAAATTGTTGTAACTTTGGTGTCACTGCCAGACACCACACTTGCTAGGTGGTAGCCTTTAAATCGGCCGCGGTCTGTTAGTATACTTCGGACACCCGTGTCGCCGCTATCAGTGGTTGCAGGCCGAGCGCCGCCACACGGGAGGTCTAGTCTAGAGAGACTCCCTAGCACTCGCTCCAGTTGTACAGCCGACTTTGTTAGCGATGGTTCACTGTCTACATACGCTCTCATTTGCAGAGGCGACAATTTAGCATAGCCTTCAGCTACGTCATTTGCTACGACCTAGCAAGGCGCCATATTCAGTTACCATAAGTACTATCTTCAAGAATGTATTCTGAACAGATAATATTGTGAATCATGTACAGTCAATAGCGACGTTCATCATTAATGGATGAAAGTTAAGTATCAAACTAGTTACGTCCGCTTTCTGAATTCTCATTCCTTGTCATGTTCCAGACCTCACGTCAGTATACTTCTTCCCTCCTCACGCTAGCCTGCTTGAGCTAAAACGCGTGCATTTCCGCCTCCACTCGTAAAACGGTGTTGGCTCTTCTGCAAACACAAAGAGAACCACTCAACCGATCCCTACTTTTAGGCGTGTTGTATTACAAGTTTCAATTGTAAAATGTACCCAGGAGCCTATTTGAACTCACATCACATTTTACTAATGATGAGGAGTAGCCTGAAGTTTAAGATTAGCCAGGAAGAGTCAATACACAAAAGACTGGGATATTGTACCAATAAAAATGAGGTTCCTAGAGGCTATAGGTACTGCAATACTGAATAGCTCAATAGAGAGTTCACTTAAAGAGCTATTGACATCTCCAAAAAAGGGCACGCAAGGAAGTAGCAAACATGACCACGAGTACAAGGAAAATAACTGCAAGGAAACCATGGGTAATTGAAGACACACTGCAGCTGATCGGCGTAAGAAGGAAGTACAACGGAATTAAATAGGAAGTGTAGGAAAGCAAAGGTGAAATGGATACAGGAAACACGTGAAGAATCGAAAAAGAAAGTGTTGTAACCGCGACCGGAACGTGAACGAAAGTGCGGTGGGACCGAACGGGAGTGAACCCGCGAACAAACAAGACGGGAAAGGAGAGACACGCACGGCGACTGGCGACCGAGCAAGACACCAAGAACAATTACAAGCAACAAGCAACGGGGTCACAAACGAAAACCTCACGAAATCAACAACGTCCACTCGTAAACGGAAGTAAGCAAAGTAAACACCATGTCTGGAAGCGAGATATCGAGAGACTCACGCGAATATCAGGCTATCTCGCTGAGTGAGAGGCAGGCGCTTACATACACGATAAGGTACGTCGGTATTGATCACTGGGACCACGTACTCCACAGTGGCGACCTCACATTTTACGCGGGCCAGTGTCACGCAGCCACGGCTTATGGAACGATGGCTGCAGAGACCTCTAGTGGTAATCGAGGTCCATGCCATCTGGCACGGCGCTCGGTACCAGATCCCTCCCCCCTGAAACTTGAGCATAGGGGTGGTAACGCCCCGGATGGCGCCACGCTGGTCGACCGATGGTAGGAGACCTTGGCACGTCAACTGTCATTGGCGGGGAGGAAGGAACGTCTGAGGTGTTCATGATGGCCCACCCAGAGGCCAGGGGGTGGTGGGAGCTGCCTAATCACCTGGGGGAGGCGAGCGCCGACAGCAGGCATGCGGATATGCAGCAACCGGGGACAGTGCGACGATTCGAGGACCACGTAGGCACCCGAAGGAAGTAGCAGAGGAGGAGGCACCGGCGGGAGTCCCGCGGAGGCACGCGGGTGGAGCTGCCTATGATGGCGGTGCTCCAACCCTTTCAACATCTGCACAGACGTCACACGCCGCCCATGGGTCGCGACGGCCCCGACCCACCTCGCTCCTGTACACGAGGGCCCACACGGCCGCGCTAAGGGCGTAACGCTAAGAGGGCCGGGAGCGGGATTGTAGGGAGATGGCCTCAGTAAATGTAGCAGGGTCCGCCATGGAGAAGCTCCGCTGGACTACGGCCATCAATTGGCATTGTGCGATAGGTGCTAAAAACAGAGTGAGGGCCGACTTGGTTGGACATTTTTCGACAGCCTTCATCAACTGTTGTTTAAATGTGCAGACAAGCCTCTCCGCAGTGCCATTGTAGGAAGGGTGCAGAGGAGGGCTACTGATATGTTTGATACCGTTGGCCTGAAAGAAGTCGTGGAAGGAGGATGCCATGAATTGTGGGCCATTATCGGACACCAATGTGTGAGGCAGGCCCTCAATGGCAAGAACCTGGGCTAGGGCCATGAGTGTGGCCTCTGTAGTGGTGGATGCCATGTGGACGACATACAGGTATTAGTAGGCATCAATTATAAGTAACCACATGGACCCCGCAAAATCGAGATGAATGCAATCCCAGGGCCGGCGAGGCACAGGCCAGGGTGCAAACAACTGAGGGGGGCCTCCCTGTTGCTGCGCACACACAGTGCACCCGCAGACCAGGCGATCAATATCACCATTGACGCCAGGCCAGTACACATGTTGGTGAGCCAAAACGTTCATGTGGGACATACCCCAGAAGGACATCATCAACCACGGAGAGTCTGTGGGACAGGTGGTGTCAGGGTCAGAAGTCGGTCTGCATCCACCGAGTAATATATGAGGGCCACCCATGGACCACATAGCAGAGGACTTGCTGCAAGACAGAGTCTCGGCATGTAGCTGTGGCAATGTGAGCCGTCATCAGAGCCAGACCATTCAGCGTATCCCAGCAGGCAGAATCACTGTGAAAGCAGAGGCCCTCCTGTTGGTCAAATGCAGGATTGGGGCCCACAATACGTCAGCGTGGGCTTATACCGGGTGGTGTAAGCGTAATTCCGTAGAAACAACGCCCAGCAATGGACACGTTTAGCCGTCCACTATGGAAGGTGAGAGTGCGGTCTGAAAAGCGTAACTATGGGTTTATGGTCCGTCAGGAGGGTGAAATTTGACCCAAAGGGATAGGTGTGAAATTTTGGGAGGGCGAGCACGATCGCCAGGGCCTCCTTTTCAATCTGGGAGTCGTTCTGTTGCGCTCGGTTCAACGTCTTAGATGCATAAGGGATGTGCTGTTCTGAGCCATCGGCATTGTGTTGTGTGAGGATGGCCGCAATGCCGTATGCCAACGCATCAGCCGCCACAACAAAGGGGCGGTCTGGAGAGAAGGGAGTAAGGCAACGGGTGGACTTCAGTATCACCTTTAACCAGAGAAAAGCTTGATCACAGGCAGGATTCCAATCAAAAGGTACGCCTTTGTGATGCAAGTAGTTGAGGGGTTGAGTAACGGAGGCAGCCTGAGGTAAGAACTTCGAGTAATAAGTACCCTTGCCCAAAAACACCTTGAGTTCAGATAAGTCCTTCGGACATGGAAGGGTCTCAATGGCCATAACATTGTGACCTGAAGGGCGAATGCCATCTTTGCTAAGCCAGTAGCCTAAGTCTTCGACATCCGGTTGAAGAAAACAACATATTGTGAAATAAGGTGCTGAGGTTTTGCAAATGTTCCTGGTGGGAACGCCCAATGACCAAGATGTCATACAGATAATTCATACAGGCAGGGACAGGCTGCATAAGCTGCTCCAGGAACCGCTAGAAAATAGCTGGCGTTTAAGAGACACCAAATGTAAAGCGCTTGTACCTGTACAATTCGAAAGGCATGTTGATAACCATGACGTTCTGGGAAGCGGTTTGCAAGGTTATGGTAAGCCTCAACCTGGTCGATCTATGAAAAGTACTCTCCCCTGGCAATCTTGGAGAGAAGGTCTTCCTGTCGGGGAATGGGGTCAGTGTCTACAAGGGACTGAGCATTGACATTAGCGCTGAAGCCGCACACATTGAGATTCTGTATGACCACCAGTGGTGTCGGCCAGGCACTGTATGACACAGGCTCCAGAATGCCACCGGCCTAGACCCGATCCAGTTCCTGCTTGACTGCCGGCCGTAAGGCCACTGGAAGGGGTCGGGCCCAGAAAAAGAGAGGCTGCGCATCCGGCCGAAGTGTGATGTGCGCCTTAAAATCTAAAGAACATCCAAGATCTGGTGCAAACAACGACGCAAAACCTGAGAATAGATCGTCCAAGTCCTGGAAAGGAACAGCCGTGGAAACGACTTTAACTTCATCAGAAATTGAAACGCCAAACGGTTGAAACACATACGGCCCTAAAATATGTGAATCCGACGTACAAACAGGTTAAGGAGCCGGGGAACATGCTTGTACGTCGTCTGGACGACGAACTGCCCATGAAGGGGAATGGAACCGTCTCCATAGGCGACGAAACGCCGAGAGGGATGTGACAACTCAGGAGAGCTCAGACAGGTATAAGTCGCCATATAATCAGGGAGACGGAGGCCCCAGTGTCTGCCTGAAAACTGACATCCTCATCGAAAAAGCGGAGCGTGAGGAAAAGCCTCCGCACTGGCGGTTCATCCAGGGGGACGACCGACTGCAGAGCATGGACAGTATCTTAAGGCCCAGGAGGAGCAGGACTGGAGCGAGGTCGAGCGACGACTACTAACCGATCGGATGTGATCCTCCTTGTCACAAAGCTTGCAAGTTTTTCAGCGGTGGGGATAATCAGATCGAGAATGGGCAGTAAAGCATTGTGGGCAAGATGGAAGTGGGCCGCGCGACGGGTAACGAGGGGCGACTGGAGGCGCCGATGGCATAGAGACGTTGGACAAGGAGGAGTCCCGATGGCGCTGGCCTTTGGCAGATGGTTCTCATCGACGTCGCGAGGGCGACACCCGCTGAGATGTATCGATCGCCGCCCCTTTCGGCCGCGCTATGAGACGCTCGTAAGCCACCTGAGGAACTTCAAATGAGTTGCCAATGTGGAGAATCTCTTCCAAGGAGGGGTTTTCGAGTTTCAATGCCGCAGTGCGGACATTAGGAGCGGGAGCCAGTTGAACCACAACATCCCGAATCAGGGTGTCTGGATACGAAGCCTTACACTGCTGATTGGTGCACGTAAAATCGCATCGACAGCTGAGACCGAGGAAGTCCGTGACACAGGAACGATGCAATTGACCAGGCTGTTTATGGTACTGGTGGAACTCCAGCCGAGAAGCGACCACATGGTAGCATTGTGAATAACAGTTTGTCAGCAAAAGGAATACCTCCTGGAAAGAGAGAGCCGCAAGACCAGACAATGGTGTCAACTTGCGGAGAAGAAGGAACATTCCTGGGGAGGCCCAAGCCAAAAACAACGACTGCTGCAAGCAGTCATTCCAGACTTGAAAAGCTGTGAAATATTGTTTCAACCGATGAAAGTATGTTTCCCAGTCTTCGTGAGCGTCATGAATTGGGGGTAACGATGGTGGACGTGGGAAAACGTCGGACACCCGAGAACTCGGAAGCTGTTGAGGCTGTGCGTCCCTTGCATCAACATTTTCCGTTAGCTACCTCAGCGACTGGTGTAAGATGTCTAACTGGGGCTGCTGCTGCATGAGCTGCTGCTGTTGCTCCAGAAGACAGACTAAATTCGCCTCTATGCTAATGGGAGCGGCTCGCGAACAAACAAGACGGGAAAGAAAATACACGCACGACAACAGACGACCGAGCAAGACACCAAAAACAACGATAAGCAATGAGCAACGGGGTCACAAACGAAAACCTCACGAAATCAATAACGTCCAATCGTACTCGAAAGTAAGTAAAGTAAACACTATGTCTGGAAGCGAGATATCGAGAGACTCACGCGAATATCAGACTGCCTCGCAGAGTGAGAGGCAGGTGCTAAATACAAGATAAGGTACGTCGCTATTGACCGCTGGGACCACGTGCTCCACAGTGGCGTCCTCACATTATACGCGGCCCGGTGTGACGCTGCCATGGCTTACGAAACGATGGCTGCAGAGACCTCTAGTGGTAACCGAGGTCCATGCCGCCTGGTGCTGATTCGAAACCCGCGGTGCTTGGTACCAGAGAAACGATCGTTAGATAGACGGACTCAGCGTATAGACGACTTAAGATAAAACAAGGCAGAAACGGTGGATAACATTCCACCACAATTTCTAAAGTGATTGGGAAAAGTGACAACAAAATGGCTACTCTTGTAGATATGCAGTACGGATGAGACTAGCGATATACCATCAGACTTCCAGAAACAGAATCATCCACAAAAATGCAAAGACAGGAAGCGCCACCAGGTGTGAGAACTATCGCACAGTCAACTTAACATAAAATTTATCAAAGATGCTGAGAAAGAAAAATACACAGAAGTGTGGAAAAGAGAATAGGTTCTGTTCGATGGCGATCTGTTTGACTTCAGGAACGGTATTGGCAGCAGAGACGCAGTTCTGTCGATGTGTTTAGTAATGAAGGTAAGACTGAAGAAAAGTTCAGACTATTTCGGGAGATTTGTCCACCTGGAAAAAGCGTTCGACAATGTAAAACGGTCCTAGATGTTCGAAACTTTGAGATATATAGGGATATTCTATAGGGAATGACATGTAATATACGCATAAGAACCAAGAGGGAACATCAAAACTGGAGGACCAAGAACGAAATTCTCGTGTCAAAAATGGTGTAAGACAGGGATGTACTATTTTCCCCTACTTTTCAGTCTATACACTGAAAAAGCAGTCACGGAAGTAAAAGAGAGGTTCAAGTTTGGGATTAAGATTCAACGAGAAAGGATATAAATGATAATATTCGGTAATGACATTGCTATCCTCAGTGAAAGTAAAGAAGAATTACAGGATCTGTTGAATGGAATGAACGCTGTAGTAAGTACAGAATACTGTTTGAGAGGAATCGAAGGAAGATGAAAAGTTAAGATAAATAGCAGAACCGAGAATAACTAGTAACTCAATATCGGTATTGGAGATGACGAAGTACACGAAATGAAGGAATTTTTCTACCTAGACAGGATAATAATCAACGATGGACAGAGCAAAGAGGAGATAAATAGCAGAGTAGCAGTGGCAAAAAGCATTCCTTGCCAAGAGAAGACTACTAGTACAAAACATAATCCATAACCTGAGGAAGAATTTTCTGAGCATGTACGTTTGGAACATAGAATTGTATGGTAGTGAAACATTGACTGTGGGAAAACCGGATCAGAAGGAAATTGAAGCTTTTGAGATGTGGAGTTACCAAGGACTGTTGAAAATTTGGTAGACCGATGAGGTAGGGAATGAGGAGGTTCTCCACGGAATCGACCAGAAAATGAGCATATGGAGATCACTGATAAGAAGAAGGTACAAGATGAGAAAAAAATGGGTCAAATGGCCCTGAGCACTATGGGACTCAACTGCTGAGGTCATTAGTCCCCTAGAACTTAGAACTACTTAAACCTAACTAACCTAAGGACATCACAAACATCCATGCCCGAGGCAGGATTCGAACCTGCGACCGTAGCGGTCCTGCGGTTCCAGACTGCAGCGCCTGTAACCGCACGGCCACTTCGGCCGGCTACAAGATGAGAGGACATGTGTTAAGATATAACGGAATGACTTACATGGTACTAGAGGGAGCTGTTGAGAGTGAAATTTTAAAGTGAAACAAACGTTGGTAATCAAGTAAATGGCTGAAAACACATTTTGCCAGTGCTAGTCTGAGACTGATTGGTAGAGGAGGGGAATTCGTGGCGGGCTGCATTAAACCATACAGAATACCGATGACTGGAAAAAGAAATACAAAAAATAGAAAGGAAGCATCTGTACTCTGACAAATATCTTTACCTTGACAAACACGTTTACACGTATGTATTCTAATTTTTATTTTTTTACACAGAACTTTAATTTTTTACCATCTAATTTCCTATGCTTTCCATAATTGCGAGTAGAGAATGGTTCCTGCGATGCTTTTTGAAGGAAGAGCGTAACAAAATCAGCTTTAATGTCAGACGCTAATACTGGGTGGGACAAATGAAAGTGGCCTGGATAAAAGGATCGACTGGAAATGAACTGTATGCATATAACTACATCCCATGATGTGCCCACCATGTGTACGCCCGCCGCGTGATTTACACTGGTTCAGAGCGTAGTGCGGGCTGTGTCAGTGTGAGATGAGCAGTGAAAAAGGGAACGATCTTACTCACTGTGCAGCAACGTTTGTGCGTTGTGGAAAGTTACGAGACAACAAAGTCGTGGGAACACTGTGGGCAGTTGTTTGCTGAGTAATTTAATAGTGTGAAAGTGCCAGCAAAGAGTGGTATGGAACGCTTAGTCCGAAAGTGGCATCAGACTGGATCTATTTTGACCAAGTCAAAAAACATTGTGAAACTTCCTCATGCACAAGAAAATTTGGCTGCAGTCGACCAGAAAATACTTCAGAGTCCTACCAAATGAACACGAGGCTTGTTGGAAAAGACTGGCCTTTCATGTCGGCCATGCAAACGAATACTCCACCTGGTCCTCTACATGTATCCCTATCGAGTGTCTGTTGTTCATGCATTAACACCAGCAAATGCTTCTCAGTGCCTCCTATTTTGTGAGCGGCTGTTCACTAACAATAAATAGCTTTGATATGAACCTGTTCTTTATGTTTGATGAAGCCTGGTTTCATCCGAGTGTCATTTCAATTCACAGAATTATAGGTTCTGGGCAGCAGAGAATCCGCAAAAACACCACTGCATGATCAGATTGTTGGGGTATTGTGTCCAGTGTCTGCACGCCGCATTATTGGTCCCATATTCTTTCATCAGACACTGACTTCACCGCCTTACGTTACCAACATTTTGGAACCATTTGTGGCAGCATTAATGGAGGAGGAGAACTCTATATTACTTCCAGCAGGATAGAGCAACTAGCTGCCTGTACATCCAGCCGAACCTTGGAGCACATTCGCACTGCCTTCACCCCAGTCAGAGTTGTTTGCAGAGATCAATCTTGTCGCGGCCCTAGCTGGCCACCCAGGTCACCTGACCTGTCAGTGTGGGGTTACTTTGTGTGGGGAGCCCTCAAGTCTAAGGGGTATCGCTACAACCCTCGTGGTCTTCTAGAACTGCTGCGCAACATTTCGGATGAGAATGCAGCAATTCCACCAATCCAGGTTTGATCCACACTCACCTGCTTGCTGGCCAGGGACCAAAAGTGTCAAAAGATGAGTGTTGTTCACTTTCACAGTCTGCTATAGTCAGTTTGGCACTGTATTTCCTTTCCTCGGCAGTGTTTCATTGTTCGCTTGAACTCTGTTCTCCAGGCCACTTTTAGTTTCCCCATCGTGTACAAGGCACTGGAGAGCTTATTACTGCATTTAAGAAAAAAAAGATCACAAGAGCAGGAGGTGTAATTAGACGAGGCCTATGGATATGGGAATATCCCACATGGAATACATAATCGTCACAAAAAGAGCTCAAAAGCAAATATTGGATTTAAAGGCGTTTACAGTAGCAGGAACGGACCTAGTTGGCAATGTAGTAGTTATGAAACATTTGATAGTATCAAACATGGTTCTTAAATTGAGGAATAAATTTCTAAAATGCACGTTTGTACCTCAGAGATGTACGGAACAGATTCATGGACTGCGCATAAGACAAGGACAGAGATTTTCTGCAGAATCTGTGAAGAGTGGAACAAGTGGAAAACATTGAAAAACAATTTTCTATTAATGCAATCTTTTTATATTATGCTGTGCGATAGTGTATTAGCATTACACTTGAGTAGATACTGTAGTTGAATTACTTTGTAACAGTCACGAACCAGTGCACCAATAATAATAAGGCATTACATTTTGTGCATTATACATGGTGAAAAGTATTTAAACCGACGAACTCTGGGAGGTTTTGGGGACATCATAACAAATATTTTTTCCTAATGTCATTTTTTCCTATGAGGATAATTTAAACCGGTGGGGGCCGTATTACGCTCTTCTGTTGTAGGCACCTGTTGTGCGTCAGTTTAGTAGTGCACTGTCTTTGTTTTCTAATGGAGCGATACACCTGGACTGAGTACACTGATATGGTTGTTGCATGCTACGTAGCGCACCACAAAGGACGAGCTGCACAGCGGGTTTATCAACAACAATATCCTAATCGCCGTATCCCGCACCATACGACCTTTGCTGCTGTGTACTAAAGTCTGCGTGAGACCTGGTCATTTAGCAGATTACCTGGACAGGGACGCCGTCGCACTGTAAGAACGCTGCAATTTGAGGAAGCTATTTTGCAGCATGTGGAGCGGGATCCTTCAATCAGCACTCGTGCAATTGCACGTAACATGGGGACGAATCAGACGAATGTAAGAACAGTCCTTCGAGACCAATTGTTACGTCCATTTCACTTACAGCGTGTCCACAACCTGGAATCTTGATTATGCACCCAGAGCACAGTTTTCGCAGAGGTAGGTGAGAAATGCATCCTACATTTTCATCCTCTGTGTTGTTTACCGATGAAGCAACGTTCTGGCGTGATGGAGTCTTCAACATGCACAATTCGCATGTTTGGACTGAGGACAACCCACAGGCCACAATTACTATCGCTCATCAAGTACGGTTGTTCGTTAATGTGTGGGTCGGTGTTGTTTGGGACTGTTTAAATGGGTCGTATCTGCTACCTAGGCCATTAAATGGCAGGCACTATTACAATTTTCTCGCCAGAGCATTGCCAGATTTGCTGGAACGCGCCCCGCACCCTACAAGACAACACATGTGGTTCCAACACGACGGGGTGCCGGCACATTTCAGTCGTCGTGTGCGTCGATTCCTGGACCGACAGTTCCCAGAAACGTGGATTGGCAGAGGTGGTCGTGTACCATGGCCTGCTCGATCCCCAGATATGTCCCTTCTGGACCTTGTTTACGCAACTCCTGTTGCATCAGAAGAGGATCTGGTTGCCCGGATAGTAGCAGCAGCAGGAACACTTCAGGATACTCCTGGGGCTTTTGCCCGTGTCAAACAGAACATGATCCGACGGTGTAACCATTGTTTACGTAGCAATGGAGGCATTTTTGAAAATCTACTGTAATTGAAATTGGGATGTGTTAATGTGTTGCCTCTTGGTCATAAAAAAATAGAAAAGGTGATTTAATTGTTGGTTTAATTAATTTGCAGCCAGAAAAATCTTCCTCTACCGGTTTAAATACTCCTCATAGAAAAAAAATGACATTAGGAAAAAATAATTGTTTTGATGTCCCCTACAACCTCCAAGAGTTTGTCGGTTTAAATACTTTTCACCTGGTATATATGTGCGACTGTTTGAGAATGAATGGAAAATTCAGGTGTTTTTAAAAATCTGTGATAATTTTGAAACCTTAGGTGTTTTACAGTATGTAAGTGTGCGCTCACAGCTTTTTGTGGTGATGTTTGTAAGTGTACGTGGCAATCCTTTTTATTTTAAACAGCATGAAAAAGCAAAAATATGGTTCAAATGGCTCTGAGCACTATGGGACTTAACATCTGAGGTCATCACTCCCCTTGACTTAGGACTACTTCAACCTAACTAACTTAAGGACATCACACACATCCATGCCCAAGGCAGGATTCGAACCTGCGACCGAAGCAGCAGCGCGGTTCCGGACTGAAGCGCCTAGAACCACATACACGCGCGCGTCCACGCAAACTCAGTGTAACTGAATTACTTTGCTGAATTTCATAATTTGCATTTGTACAATAAATATACACGTATATTATTATATTCTTTTAGGACGAGTTATACAGTCTTCGGTAAATCTGTTCTATTGTAAATATTTGTATGTTGTTTTAATAGTAGGGACTCTACATGCATGTTTCAAACGTATTTACTGATGTTCTACAACAATTTTCTAGTATAAGTTATGCTAAATGATGAACAGATAATAATATAAACCCTGACGCATGCAGTCATTAGTCGAGTTATGGAGTCTCCGACACAACAGTTAATATTAATAAGAACTGAATATTCTTCGAGTTACAATGGCATTTCAATGGGGCTATGAATAGTTGAGTTACCCTTTGTGGCAATATATTGTAATGGGGGTAATAATTTACATGTAACGTCAATATTCAGGATGGATAACCGTTAATGTATTAGAACAATGCGCACTTGTCTATTCTTTTCTTTTGTAGCATGCCACCTGAAGATCATCTAATTCCAGACCGAAATCAATTATGACGTAGTACAGCTGTGTGTTGTACAGTGCAGTTCTTAACTTGAACTGTTGTCATTCGGTACTTACCCTGGTGTTGCAAGTTCGATGGTCAAGCGTGTACTAAAGGACTGGTTTCCTCAAACAGTTCGAGACGCTGTGTACGTACCAGGATGTCTGCCTGTCTGCCACCCTCCCTCTTATTTACATGTGCACACAGTGAGCGTCAAGTGGGGAGCGAGAATAGCGAGGGAGAGAGAGACACGGCTATTGAGAATGAGAACGGTGGAAGGTGGAAGGCCCGAAGACAGAGGACGTGGCCAGCGAGCAGGCCAGATACGTGAGAGACAGTCTGACGCCAGTCACTTGACAATAGGTGTGCCGTGTGTGTGCGTGTGTGTGTGTGTGTGTGTGTGTGTGTGGCCAGACGTCAGAGGCAGTGATCTCCCGGGACCGTGTCGCTGGCTTCATGGCGCCCAGCTCTGGACAGAAGGTCCCACGAGACGTGCTGTGCGTGATGGCCTACATATAGGCAACCCAAGGCACGTTTGCCTATTAGATGCCACGGTTAGACGGCAATCCATTAGCTGCGATAGTAATTATTCCCCTACTTGCACCCGTTTCGTTTACAGTTAGTGATTTATAATTGAAAACTTATTGGCTTCTAGGCTTCTAATTGACAAAGAACAGTAAAATTAACAATGCATACGATATCGAATAATATAAAGAAATCAAAAATAGGTATGTAGTTAAAAAAAATGAACTGAAGAGAAACCTATAGTGGTTTTCGGCATCACTAGCGATAATACATTCATGAATAATATTTTTAACGGCAACACATTTTTGGAAGCCATGTGATCGTGAATTCTTAATAGATCACGAACTTTGACAGAAAAAAACTATTCCTTTGTGTTAGTTTACAAACACAACAAAAGCTCTTTTAAAGCAGTAAGACGCACACGAGTCTCATTATTGCTAATTATTGTGGTATAAAGTTGCTAAAGTATTCTATGATGCAACAAATACATTACAGACGAAAGCAAATTACCAAATAGTTATATTTTGTGTAGTGTGATTAAAGTCAAGCAGAACCTTACCTTACAAGTATAAAAACTCAAATTTGTCAAGTCTCAGTAACCTCATTCATTCACACTGATCTGCTCTTGTTTTCAGTAGCCATTTGAGGATGATACAGAGCAAAGCTCTATATCTTGACCTGTTGTGGCGCTAGCGGAATTGATTACCATTCGCTTTGTTATCCCCGGTCATCACGTTCTTTTTGGTTAAAATGGCTCTTAGCACTATGGGACTCAACTTCCGAGGTCATCAGTCCCCTAGAACTTAGAACTACTTAAACCTAACTAACTTAAATACATTACACACATCCATGCCCGAGGCAGGATTCGAACCTGCGACCGTAGTGGTCACGCAGTTCCAGACTTTAGCGCCTAGAACCGCTCGGCCACCCCGGCCGGCCACGCTCATTTTCCTCATTCTCTGGACATCCTGTGATGGTGTTCCTCATTTCAGTGATATTGTACTTCAAATCTTGAGCAATATCCATCTTGAAGAAATGATATTATTAGTTTCCCTTGCTACTTCTGTTCAGTTGCAAATTTCTTAGTGAATGTGTGCTTCAGAAATGGTGTATATGCGTCATTTGCTACGACCTAGTAAGGTGCAATTATCATTTGCTATTGATATTGTGAAGAATGTACAGACAAGAGCTACGTTCAACATTGAGGGATTAAAGTTAAGTATTCCACCAAGTACCACCTTTTTTCTGAAGACTGAATTCCTTGTCCTGTTCCAGACCTCACACCAGCCTGTTTGAACTTAAACGCGTGCCTTTCGACTTCCTCCAAACTCCGTGGGTTGGCTCCGGCCAATCCACAACAGTATGACAATTATTAAAGCAGATTTACACATCCTAAGAACATCATAACGTCCATGGAACTAAGAATGAATAACGTAAAACACACTCCTGGAAATTGAAATAAGAACACCGTGAATTCATTGTCCCAGGAAGGGGAAACTTTATTGACACATTCCTGGGGTCAGATACATCACATGATCACACTGACAGAACCACAGGCACATAGACACAGGCAACAGAGCATGCACAATGTCGGCACTAATACAGTGTATATCCACCTTTCGCAGCAATGCAGGCTGCTATTCTCCCATGGAGACGATCGTAGAGATGCTGGATGTAGTCCTGTGGAACGGCTTGCCATGCCATTTCCACCTGGCGCCTCAGTTGGACCAGCGTTCGTGCTGGACGTGCAGACCGCGTGAGACGACGCTTCATCCAGTCCCAAACATGCTCAATGGGGGACAGATCCGGAGATCTTGCTGGCCAGGGTAGTTGACTTACACCTTCTAGAGCACGTTGGGTGGCACGGGATACATGCGGACGTGCATTGTCCTGTTGGAACAGCAAGTTCCCTTGCCGGTCTAGGAATGGTAGAACGATGGGTTCGATGACGGTTTGGATGTACCGTGCACTATTCAGTGTCCCCTCGACGATCACCAGTGGTGTACGGCCAGTGTAGGAGATCGCTCCCCACACCATGATGCCGGGTGTTGGCCCTGTGTGCCTCGGTCGTATGCAGTCCTGATTGTGGCGCTCACCTGCACGGCGCCAAACACGCATACGACCATCATTGGCACCAAGGCAGAAGCGACTCTCATCGCTGAAGACGACACGTCTCCATTCGTCCCTCCATTCACGCCTGTCGCGACACCACTGGAGGCGGGCTGCACGATGTTGGGGCGTGAGCGGAAGACGGCCTAACGGTGTGCGGGACCGTAGCCCAGCTTCATGGAGACGGTGGCGAATGGTCCTCGCCGATACCCCAGGAGCAACAGTGTCCCTAATTTGCTGGGAAGTGGCGGTGCGGTCCCCTACGGCACTGCGTAGGATCCTACGGTCTTGGCGTGCATCCGTGCGTCGCTGCGGTCCGGTCCCAGGTCGACGGGCACGTGCACCTTCCGCCGACCACTGGCGACAACATCGATGTACTGTGGAGACCTCACGCCCCACGTGTTGAGCAATTCGGCGGTACGTCCACCCGGCCTCCCCGTCAACTGCACATACGGTTCACGTCCACGCTGTCGCGGCATGCTACCAGTGTTAAAGACTGCGATGGAGCTCCGTATGCCACGGCAAACTGGCCGACACTGACGGCGGCGGTGCACAAATGCTGCGCAGCTAGCGCCATTCGACGGCCAACACCGCGGTTCCTGGTGTGTCCGCTGTGCCGTGTGTGTGATCATTGCTTGTACAGCCCTCTCGCAGTGTCCGGAGCAAGTATGGTGGGTCTGACACACCGGTGTCAATGTGTTCTTTTTTCATTTCAAGGAGTGTAGTATGGATTACTAGTGCCGAAAGATGGCTTGACTTGAGAAGTGACACAATGTCAGAAACGAGCTCTCACGTTTGACGAGGCCATGTCCGCACCGTGAGTGAAGTGTAGCTACCGACGTCCAACACATCGAAAATGATACACCTAAAAATACATGGTCTTGGGGATCCAAACTTCTAAATTCTTTTCTTTGTTGGATTTATAATAACGAAATTATTGTTAACATTTACGTCTTCTCAGAAGTCAGCAGAGCTAAAACAATACTATTATTTTTTCCTTCAGATGCAACGTAATAGTAACAGTCACTCGCAATTTCGGAAATGAAAATCAGCTCACGGAGTCGTTCTGTAGTGTGTATCGAGCAAACTGTTCATCCGAAATATCTAAAAGATGACATCTATTCAACGTTCGTGCCATACCCATAAGAGTGCCGTTAATAGTACAACGATGAGGATGGAAATCGGATTTGCTTAAAATACACGCTGTAACGGTCGTGGGCGGAAGTTACCTTTGGGATTAGACGTGGGAGTAGATGTTAATCAAGAATGCCTTGAAGGCTACAAGGACGCCATTATCATAGCCTCACGGAGACTGAACGAGTCGAGTGATAGGTCTGCGAGAAGCTGGATGTTCCTTCTGCGATACTGCAAAAAGACCTGGCAGAAATGTCGCCACTCTACATGATTGCTGACGGCGGTGGTCTGGAGTATGTAATGTCGCAAAGAGACCGGGCTCCTGACGGCCATGTGGCACCACCTAGAGGGAAAACATCTTGCGTATGCCTCTGGCACATCGTACTTCACCTGCAGCAGCAATATGAGCAGCACAGTGACAGAATGAACTGTTGCAATCCGATTAATTCGAGGAAAACTCCGAGCCAGAATTCCTGTGGTGTGCATCCCACTGACTGCAAACCACCGTCATTTTCAACTGCACTGGTGTCAAGCGAGAGCTCACTGAAGTACAGTTTGGAGGTCTGTTGCGTTTTCGTATGACAGCTGTTTCTGCCTCTCTGTCAGTGATGGCCGTGTGTTGCTTAGATGGAGGACAGCTGAGGAGCTGTGGCCAAACTATCTGCGTGCTGGGGTGCGATTTCTTATGACAGCAGGAGCACCGTCATCCACAACCAGCATTAATCGTCACTTTATCGACGGGTCACGAGCACCATAACACGAAAAGATATCCGGCACATGTGCAACACAATGCATGCACCTTTGTATAACTGCATTCAACATTAAGACTATTTCACTTATTATTAATGTACCAGCATTTTATAGTTCCAATGACTTACCTCGTGGTTACGTTAATCAGTGAGCTTGCAATGTTAATCGCTCAAATATTTTACCTCGAAAATGTATTCAGAAAATTTCGTTGTTGTTGTTGTGGTCTTCAGTCCTGAGACTGGTTTGATGCAGCTCTCCATGCTACTCTATCCTGTGCAAGCTTTTTCATCTCCCAGTACCTACTGCAACCTACATCCTTCAGAATCTGCTTAGTGTATTCATCTCTTGGTCTCCCTCTACGATTTTTACCCTCCACACTGCCCTCCAATACTAAATTGGTGATCCCTTGATGCCTCAGAACATGTCCTACCAACCGATCCCTTCTTCTGGTCAAGTTGTGCCACAAACTTCTCTTCTCCCCAATCCTATTCAATACTTCCTCATTAGTTATGTGATCTACCCATCTAATCTTCAGCATTCTTCTGTAGCACCACATTTCGAAAGCTTCTATTCTCTTCTTGTCCAAACTATTTATCGTCCATGTTTCACTTCCATACATGGCTACACTCCATACAAATACTTTCAGAAATGACTTCCTGACACTTAAATCTATACTCGATGTTAACAAATTTCTCTTCTTCAGAAACGCTTTCCTTGCCATTGCCAGCCTACATTTTATATCCTCTCTACTTCGACCATCATCAGTTATTTTGCTCCCCAAATAGCAAAACTCCTTTACTACTTTAAGTGCCTCATTTCCTAATCTGATTCCCTCAGCATCACCCGACTTGATTAGACTACATTCCATTATCCTTGTTTTGCTTTTGTTGATGTTCATCTTATATCCTCCTTTGAAGACACTGTCCATTCCATTCAACTGCTCTTCCAAGTCCTTTGCTGTCTCTGACAGAATTACAATGTCATCGGCGAACCTCAAAGTTTTTATTTCTTCTCCATGAATTTTAATACCTACTCCGAATTTTTCTTTTGTTTCCTTTACTGCTTGCTCAATATACAGATTGAACAACATCGGGGAGAGGCTACAACCCTGTCTTACTCCCTTCCCAACCACTGCTTCCCTTTCATGTCCCTCGACTCTTATAACTGCCATCTGGTTTCTGTACAAATTGTAAATAGCCTTTCGCTCCCTGTATTTTACCCCTGCCACCTTTAGAATTTGAAAGAGAGCATTCCAGTCAACATTGTCAAAAGCTTTCTCTAAGTCTAAAAATGCTAGAAACGTAGGTTTGCCTTTCCTTAATCTTTCTTCTAAGATAAGTCGTAAGGTCAGTATTGCTTCACGTGTTCCAGTGTTTCTACGGAATCCAAACTGATCTTCCCCGAGATTGGCTTCTACTAGTTTTTCCATTCGTAAAGAATTCGTGTTAGTATTTTGCAGCTGTGACTTATTAAGCTGATAGTTCGGTAATTTTCACATCTGTCAACACCTGCTTTCTTTGGGATTGGAATTATTATATTCTTCTTGAAGTCTGAGGGTATTTCGCCTGTTTCATACATCTTGCTCACCAGATGGTAGAGTTTTGTCAGGACTGGCTCTCCCACGGCCGTCAGTAGTTCCAATGGAATATTGTCTACTCCGGGGGCCTTGTTTCGACTCAGGTCTTTCAGTGCTCTGTCAAACTCTTCACGCAGTATCATATCTCCCATTTCATCTTCATCTACATCCTCTTCCATTTCCATTATATTGTCCTCAAGTACATCGCCCTTGTATAGACCCTCCATATACTCCTTCCACCTTTCTGCTTTCCCTTCTTTGCTTAGAACTGGGTTTCCATCTGAGCTCTTGATATTCATACAAGTCGTTCTCTTATCTCCAAAGGTCTCTTTAATTTTCCTGTAGGCGGTATCTATCTTACTCCTAGTGAGATAGGCCTCTACATCCTTACATTTGTCCTCTAGCCATCCCTGCTTAGCCATTTTGCACTTCCTGTCGATCTCATTTTTCAGACGTTTGTATTCCTTTTTGCCTGTTTCACTTACTGCATTTTTATATTTTCTCCTTTCATCAATTAAATTCAATATTTCTTCTGTTACCCAAGGATTTCTACTAGCCCTAGTCTTTTTACCTACTTGATCCTCTGCTGCCTTCACTACTTCATCCCTCAAAGCTACCCATTCTTCTTCTACTGTATTTATTTCCCCCATTCCAGTCAATTGCTCCCTTATGCTCTCCCTGAATCTCTGTACAACCTCTGGTTCTTTTAGTTTATCCAGGTCCCATCTCCTTAAATTCCCACCTTTTTGCAGTTTCTTCAGTTTTAATCTACAGGTCATAACCAATAGATTGTGGTCAGAGTCCACATCTGCTCCTGGAAATGTCTTACAATTTAAAACCTGGTTCCTAAATCTCTGTCTTACCATTATATAATCTATCTGATACCTTTTAGTATCTCCAGGGTTCTTCCATGTATACAACCTTCTTTCATGATTCTTAAACCAAGTGTTAGTTATGATTATGTTGTGCTCTGTGCAAAATTCGACCAGGCGGCTTCCTCTTTCATTTCTGTCCCCCAATCCATATTCACCTACTACGTTTCCTTCTCTCCCTTTTCCTACACTCGAATTCCAGTCACCTATGACTATTAAATTTTCGTCTCCCTTCACAATCTGAATAATTTCTTTTATTTCATCATACATTTCTTCAATTTCTTCGTCATCTGCAGAGCTAGTTGGCATATAAACTTGTACTACTGTAGTAGGCGTGGGCTTCGTATCTATCTTGGCCACAATAATGCGATCACTATGCTGTTTGTAGTAGCTTACCCGCATTCCTATTTTCCTATTCATTATTAAACCTACTCCTGCATTACCCCTATTTGATTTTGTGTTTATAACCCTGTAGTCACCTGACCAGAAGTCTTGTTCCTCCTGCCACCGAACTTCACTAATTCCCACTATATCTAACTTCAACCTATCCATTTCCCTTTTTAAATTTTCTAACCTACCTGCCCGATTAAGGGATCTGACATTCCACGCTCCGATCCGTAGAACGCCAGTTTTCTTTCTCCTGATAACGACATCCTCTTGAGTAGTCCCCGCCCGGAGATCCGAATGGGGGACTATTTTACCTCCGGAATATTTTACCCAAGAGGACGCCATCATCATGTAATCATACAGTAAAGCTGTATGATTACATGATGATTTCGTTAGTGTACATTAATTGATATTTGGTGTTGCGATATTTTTCCCGTCAGTATATAACTTGAAAGGATGTATCATATACTGCAAAAGAGTTTACTAGAGGCTGAAGAAAACTGTAGCCAATTGCTTTGTTCTCGTAGTTCCTACACTGAACTGTCAGGTAGAGTATTTATAAAGCCTCAAGCTCATCTGACGATATATTAGGCAGCCCCTTGAAATACCAATGAAGCCACTTTAGAGCTCTGTAAAAGGAATACAGAAATACAAGTCGCTGAGGAATGAAATAAATAGGAAGTGCAGGGAAGCTAAGACGAAATGGCTGCAGGAAAAATGTGAAGACATCGAAAAAGGTATGATTGTCGGAAGGACAGACTCAGCATACAGGAAAGTCAAAACAACCTTTGGTGACATTAAAAGCAACGGTGGTAACATTAAGAGTGCAACGGGAATTCCACTGTTAAATGCAGAGGAGAGAGCAGATAGGTGGAAAGAATACATTGAAAGCCACTATGAGGGTGAAGATTTGTCTGATGTGATAGAAGAAGAAACAGGAGTGGATTTAGAAGAGATAGGGGATCCAGTATTAGAATCAGAATTTAAAAGAGCTTTGGAGGACTTACGGTCAAATAAGGCAGAAGGGATAGATTACATTCCATCAGAATTTCTAATATAATTGGGGGAGGTGGCAACAAAACGACTATTCACGTTGGTGTGTAGCATATATGAGTCTGGTGACATACCATTTGACTTTCGGAAAAGCATCGTCCACACAATTCCGAAGACGGCAAGAGCTGACAAGTGCGAGAATTATCGCACAATCAGCTTAACAGCTCATGCATTGAAGCTGCTTACAAGAATAATATACAGAAGAATGGAAAAGAAAATTGAGAATGCGCTAGGTGACGATCAGTTTGGTTTTAGGAAAAGTAAAGGGATAAGAGAGGCAATTCTGACGTTACGGCTAATAATGGAAGCAAGGCTAACGAAAAATCAAGACACTTTCATAGGATTTGTCGGCCTGGAAAAAGCGTTCGACAATATAAAATGGTGTAAGCTGTTCGAGATTCTGAAAAAAGTAGGAGTAAGCTATAGGGAGAGACGGGTCATACACAATATTTACAACAACAAAGAGGGAATAATAAGAGTGGACGATCAAGAACGAAGTGCTCGTATTAAGAAGGGTGTAAGACAAGGCTGTAGTCTTTCGCCCCTACTCTTCAATCTGTACATCGAGGAAGCAATGATGGAAAGAAAAAAAAGGTTCAGGAGTGGAATTAAAATACAAGGTGAAAGGATATCAATGATACGATTCGCTGATGACATTGCTATCCTGAGTGAAATTGAAGAAGTTTGAAATGATCTGCTGAACGTAATGAACAGTCTAATGAGAACACAGTATGGTTTGAGAGTAAATCGGAGAAAGACGAAGGTAATGAGAAGTAGAAGAAATGAGAACAGCGAGAAACTTAACATCAGGACTGATAGTCACGAAGTCAATGAAGTTAAGGAATTCTGCTACCTAGGCAGTAAAATAACCAATGACGGACGGAACAAGGAGGACATCAAAAGCAGACTCGCTATGGCAAAAAAGGCATTTCTGGCCAAGAGAAGTCTACTAATATCAAATACCGCCTTAACTTGAGGAAGAAATTTCTGAGGATGTACGTCTGGAGTGCAGCATTGTATGGTAGTGAAACATGGACTGTGGGAATACCGGAACAGAAGAGAATCGAAGCATTTGAGATGTGGTGCTATAGACGAATGTTGAAAATTAGGTGGACTGATAAGGTAAGGAATGAGGAGGTTCTACGCAGAATCGGAGAGGAAAGGAATATGTGGAAAACACTGATAAGGAGAAGGGACAGGATGATAGGACATCTGCTAAAACATGAGGGAATGACTTCCATGGTACTAGAGGGAGCCGTAGAGGGCAAAAACTGTAGAGGAAGACAGAGATTGAAATACGTCAAGCAAATAATTGAGGACGTAGGTTACAAGTGCTACTCTGAGTTGAAGAGGTTAGCACAGGAAAGGAGTACGTGGCGGGCCGCATAAAACCAGTCAGTAGACTGATGACAAAAAAAGCGTAAAAATGGTACCAGATGACTATGTGACCCTTTACCGCTGAGTTATGAGTCGTGCCGGCTTTCGTCCTATCTATTCTCCTCCAGAGCGTACCCTTTCCTCGCTCGTATTGCGGTCGCGAGGTGTTGCGCACAAGAGAAGTCATCGACCAAGTGATCGTGCGGATTGAGGGCAGTTACTAACGGCGTGCGGTAAGTAGTGGGCACGTGAGGCAACCTTGGCGGCGAATACCATAACGATGAAAACGTCCATTTGGGTCGGCGCCCTCTGTATTGAGCGCGTTTAGGGACGAACTGCGTAGTGGAGAAGTTAGGTGGCCGTTAGCTGGTACATGTTGTTGGAGGTCCTGTCTCGAGACCTGGCTTTCCGATGCTGTTGGACACGGACTTCAACTGACGTAGTACATCTACATCTACATGTACATGGACACTCAGCAAATCACATGTAACTGTCTGGCAGAGGGTTCAAAGAACTACCTCCACGATTCTCTATTATTTCTATCTCGTATAGCCCACGGAAAGAACGAACACCTGTATCTTTGCGTACAAGCTATGATTTCCCCTTTTTTTATCGTGGTGATCGTTTCTCCTTTATAAGCAAAATATTTTCGCACTCTGAGAAAAACTTTGGTTATTGGAATTCCGTGAGAAGATTACGTCGCAACGAAAAACGCCTTTCTTTTTGTGATATTCAGCCCAAATCCTGTATCATTGCAGTGACACTCAGACCGATATTGCGCGATAATACAAAACGTGCTGCCCTTCTTTGAACTTTGTCGATGTACTCCGCCAGTCCTATCTGTTAAGGATCCCACACCGCGCAGCAGTATTCTAAAAGAGGACGGACAATCGTAGTGAAGGCACTCTCCTAGTATATCTGTTACATTTTCTAAGTGTTCTGCCAATAAAACGCAGTCTTTGGTCAGCCTTCCCACAACATTTTCCATGTGTTCCTTCCAATTTTAGTTAATCATAATTGTAATTCGTAGGTATTTAGATGAACCTATAGCCTTTAGATTTGACTGATTTTTCGTGTAACCGAAGTTTAACGAATTCCTTCTAGCATTCATGTGAAAGACCTTACACTTTTCGTTATTTAGGGTCAACCACCAATTTTCGCACCATTCAGATATCTTTTCTAAATCATTTTGGAATTTGTTTTGATCTTCTGATGACTATTAGTCGCTAAACGACAGCGTCATCCGCAAACAACCTAAGACGGCTGCTGAGATTATCTAGGTAAGGAACAGCAAAGGGCCTGTAACACTACCTAGTAGAGCGCCAGAAGTAACTTCTCTTTTACTCGGTCAGTTACTACTAACTGTGACCTCTCTGATAGGAAATCACAAATCCAATCACAAAGCTAAGACGATATTCCATAAGCATGCAATTTCACTACAAGCCGCTTTTTTGGTACAGCGTCAAAAGTCTCCCGGACATCCAGAAATACGGAATCGATCTGAAATTCCTTATCAATAGCACTCAACATTCCATGCGAATGAAGAGCTAGTTGTGTATCAGAAGAACGATGTTTTCTAAACCCAAGTTGACTGTTTGTCAGTGGACTGTTTTTTTCGAGGTAATATATAAATTCGAACACAATATATGTTCCAAAATCCTGCTTCATATCGACGTTAACGATATGGCCCTGTAATTAAGTGGATTACTCCTATACCTTTCTTGAATATTGGTGTGACCTGTACAACTTTCCAATCTTTAGGTGCGGATCTTCCGTCAAGCGAACAGTAGTATATAAGTATGGAACTAATGCATCAGTATTTTAAACATAGCTGCACAACAGCAACGGTTCCACGTAATAAAATTATAAACAGCCGACCAGTTGCAATGGATAAAGAATTCTTTACCCAGGTTTCAACAAATTTAAATTTGTCTTCTTCAGAAGGTGGCCTAAGGACAATGAACATCATAGCTTACATTAGAAAGGTATGAAACTTAAGTCAAGAACAGATTTTAACACAAATTAGAGAGCTCTTGCATTACAAAAATGTGAGAACGACGACTGGTACTTACAATTTTACATTAGTATGGACTGATGTATCATCGCCGTTTTTACAAATGTCGGCATAGATCCATTTGTCAAATTAAAATATAGCCCTAGAAATAGGGTTTGTCACGTAAATATAAATTAGTACATGGATGTTGCAGAGCTCACAACCGACTGAGTGTAATCGGCCAGCGTAGATACTCTGCGGCCAGGGCAGGTGGCGCTCATGGTGCGAACCATGTGGCGCTTGGCGTACAAAAGCAACGTGTAGATTATCAGTATTAATAGCGTCCTTAGATAAAGTAACAATAAAAAGAAGGAAGGCGTTTAGCACTCCCGTTATAACAGTATGAGAGCCTTGGTACAATTAATGTAGTTATACATCAAAAAGTCAGGTGGCGCTTACGCCGAAAAAGTTACGCACTGTGGCATATACAGCCAGAATATGAAAAATTACATTACTATATTAGTGAAGCACACACACAGTATATATTTCAGACTTTAAAATTGACAATAATGGCTCTTAAGACAGAATTACGAACCCTGGTCCACAATCCAGTTAATACACATTCGCAGGGAACCAACGTTTTAGAGCCAGACAAAATCACATAAGGGCCGATGTAGTGGCAGCCACACATCGTGAGAAAACCACATTACATAAAGGGTAGTGAGCTTAAAGATTTGAAAGTGCATCATAGCTTCCTGAGAAAATAGACCACTGAGGTTACCAGCATTAATGTTATACCACAAACAGTACAGGTTTAAAGCCTTCGAAAAATTGTCTACAAGCAAAGTTCAACTGGTCGTTCAGTATATTACCGTCTTTGAGCTCTAGATGTTTAAAACTTTGTAACTCTTCCCACAGATCTAGTCTACGCCCTTTGACTTGTCTGTGTAGGATAACCGTGTCTTCTAACTGTTTAGGTGTATGGCCGGCTATCAAGAGGTGTTCAACAAAAGTGGAGCTGTGTATATTCGCTCCTTTTTTACCTAATAGGTGTTCTTTATATCTTGTTTTCACAGCTCTGCCTGTTTGACCAATATAATATGAAGGGCAGTTATTACACGTTAGTTTGTAAACGCCTGAATTGGAAAACCAATCGCTGGCAATCTCTACTGAATGTACAAGATTTCTTTTTAAACTGTTATCTGTAGAGAAGGAGACGCTACAGTTATATTTTTTCTTTAGAAGTCGTTTAATCCTATACGATATATTACCCAAGAAAGGAATGGAAACAAATTTTTTAGCTTCTTTGCTATCAGAGGGGAGGTTGTTGCTCAAAGTCGAACAGTTTTGGGAAATTTTCTTATTGAACAAGTAATCGATCATATTCTGATTGTACCCATTATTAGCCGCAATTGCTTTGATGAAATTCAATTCCTTTTGTTGATCAGCAGGTGATAAAGGAGTAGTTACCATTCGGTTAATGGCAGAATGAAAAAACGCCAGTTTATGAGCTTTTGGATGAGTTGAGTCAGCAGGGATGACATTATCTGAATACGTTTCCTTACGGAAAATATTGAAATTGAAGGAACTATCCTGTATAGAAATTGTTAAATCGAGGAAGTTAAGTTCACATTTTTCATTATGAAGTTCTTTTGTGAAGGAGATCTTTTCATGTAAACCATTGAAAGTATTGAAGAGAAGCTCTGACTCATGATCAGTACCATCAAAAGCAATGATAGTGTCGTCAACATAACGTGCATAATAGCGGATTTTGTGGCGTAATTCTGAACTTGAATTGAAGAACGTTATTTCCAGGGTGTTGATAAAAACATCTGCTAAAATACCGGCGAGGGGGCTACCCATTTCTAGACCATCTGGTTGCACATACATTTTCCCATTAAACGTGAAATATTTGTATTTGTGAGCTCTGCAAAATCCATGTACTAATTTATATTTACGTGACAAACCCTATTTCTAGGGCTATATTTTAATTTGACAAATGGATCTATGCGGGCATTTGTAAAAACGGCGATGATACATCAGTCCATACTAATGTAAAATTGCCACCTTCTGAAGAAGACAAATTTAAACTTGTTGAAACCTAGGTAAATAATTCTTTATCCATTGCAACTGGTTGGCTGTTTATAATTTTACTAATGCATTAAACTACTCTGAAAGGAACCTAATTGGTATACAGTCTGTGCCAGAAGACTTGCTTATATTAAGTGATTTATGTTGCATCACTACTCCGAGGATATTTACTTTTACGTTACTCATGTTGGCAGCTGTTCTCAATTCGAATTCTGGAATATTTACTTCGTCTTCTTTTGTGACGGCATTTCGGAAGGCTGTATTTAATAACTCTGCTTTGGCAGCAATGTTTTCGATAGTATCTCCATTGCTATCACGCAGAGAAAGCATTGATTGTTTCTTGCCGCTAATATAATTCACGTATGATCAGAATCTCTTTGGATTTTCTGCCAGTTTCGAGACAAAGTTTCGTTGAGCAAACTGTTATAAGCATCTCGCACTGAAGTCCGCGCTAAATTTCTAGCTTCTGTACAAGATCGCCAATCTTGGGGATTTTGCATCTGTTTAAATTTGTCATTTTTGTTTCGTTCTTTCTGCAAGTGTGTTCTAACCCGTTTTGTGTACCAAGGAGGATCAGCTCCGTCGTTTGTTTATTTTAGTGGCATAAATCTCTCAGTTGCTGCCGTTACTATTTCTTTGAATTTAAGCAGAATCTGGTCTACACTTACATTATTAATTTGGAAGGAGTGGAGATTGTCTCTCAGGAAGATGGCAAGAGAATTTCTATCTGCTTTTTTTGAATAGGTATACTCCTCGTTTACTTTTGGAGGATTTGGGGCTTACTATATTCAGTCTCGCTACGACAGCCCTGTGTTCATTAATCCCTGTATCCGTTTTGATGCTCGTTATTAACTTAGGATTATTTGTTGCTAAGAGGTCAAGTCTGTTTTTACAACCTTTTACTAATCGCGTGGGCTCATGATCTAACTGCTCGAAATAATTTTCAGAAAAAGTGTTTACCACAATTTCGGATGATGTTTTATCTGTAATTCCAGAATTAAACATTTATTTTTGCCAACATACCGAGGGTAAATTAAAGTAACCACCAATTATAATTGTATGAGTCGGGTACGTGTTTGAACTCAAACTCAAGTTTTCTTTGAGCCTTTCAGCAACTACACTCCTGGAAATTGAAATAAGAACACCGTGAATTCATTGTCCCAGGAAGCGGAAACTTTATTGACACATTCCTGGGGTCAGATACATCACATGATCACACTGACAGAACCACTGGCACATAGACACAGGCAACAGAGCATGCACAATGTCGGCACTAGTACAGTGTATATCCATCTGTCGCAGCAATGCAGGCTGCTATTCTCCCATGGAGACGATCGTAGGGATGCTGGATGTAGTCCTGTGGAACGGCTTGCCATGCCATTTCCACCTGGCGCCTCAGTTGGACCAGCGTTCGTGCTGGACGTGCAGACCGCGTGAGACGACGCTTCATCCAGTCCCAAACATGCTCAATGGGGGACAGATCCGGAGATCTTGCTGGCCAAGGTAGTTGACTTACACCTTCTAGAGCACGTTGGGTGGCACGGGATACATGCGGACGTGCATTGTCCTGTTGGAACAGCAAGTTCCCTTGCCGGTCTAGGAATGGTAGAACGATGGGTTCGATGACGGTTTGGATGTACCGTGCACTATTCAGTGTCCCCTCGACGATCACCAGTGGTGTACGGCCAGTGTAGGATATCGCTCCCCACACCATGATGCCGGGTGTTGGCCTTGAGTGCCTCGGTCGTATGCAGTCCTGATTGTGGCGCTCACCTGCACGGCGCCAAACACGCATACGACCATCATTGGCACCAAAGCAGAAGCGACTCTCATCGCTGAAGACGGCACGTCTCCATTCGTCCCTCCATTCACGCCTGTCGCGACACCAGTGGAGGCGGGCTGCACGATGTTGGGGCGTGAGCGGAAGACGGCCTAACGGTGTGCGGGACCGTAGCCCATCTTCATGGAGACGGTTGCGAATGGTCCTCGCCGATACCCCAGGAGCAACAGTGTCCCTAATTTGCTGGGAAGTGGCGGTGCGGTCCCCTACGGCACTGCGTAGGATCCTACGGTCTTGGCGTGCATCCGTGCGTCGCTGCGGTCCGGTCCCAGGTCGACGGGCACGTGCACCTTCCGCCGACCACTGGCGACAACATCGATGTACTGTGGAGACCTCACGCCCCACGTGTTGAGCAATTCGGCGGTACGTCCACCCGGCCTCCCGCATGCCCACTATACGCCCTCGCTCAAAGTCCGTCAACTGCACATACGGTTCACGTCCACGCTGTCGCGGCATGCTACCAGTGTTAAAGACTGCAATGGAGCTCCGTATGCCACGGCAAACTGGCTGACACTGACGGCGGCGGTGCACAAATGCTGCGCAGCTAGCGCCATTCGACGGCCAACACCGCGGTTCCTGGTGTGTCCGCTGTGCCGTGCGTGTGATCATTGCTTGTACAGCCCTCTCGCAGTGTCCGGAGCAAGTATGGTGGGTCTGACACACCGGTGTCAATGTGTTCTTTTTTCCATTTCCAGGAGTGTATATTGTCTGAATTGGAAGGTCGGTAAAAGGATCCAATTATTATTTTATTCCGGTTGCCAACAATGACCTCTGCCCATACTAACTGACAGGAACTATCTGCTTCAATTTCGCGACAAGATAAACTACTTCTTACAGTAAAAAACGCGACGCCGCCAACAGTATTTAGCATATCCTTTCGGAACACCGTTAGGTTCTTCGCAAAAATTTCAGCTGAGCTTTCAGTGCCTATAATTATGCTTGCTCTCTATTAGCGCTTGGAGCTCTGGAGCTCTGGTACTTTCCCAACACAGCAACGACAGGTTACAACTGTTGTACCGTTGGTTCCTGTATCTACGTATCTACGCTCTTCCTGTGTTCGGCCTGCACCCTTTGTGACTGAAGCCCTTCTTGTGTTTCCCGAGACCCTCTAACCTAAAAAACTTACCAGTGCACGCCACATAGCCCCTGCTACTAGTGTAGCCGCCTCCTGCGTATAGTGGACACCTGACCTATTCAGCGGAACCCGAAACCCAACCACCCTTTGGCGCAAGTCGCGGAATCTGCAGCCTAGACGGTCGCAGAATCGTCTTAGTCTCTGATTCAGACCCTCCACTCGACTCTGTACCAGACGTCCGCAATCGGTCCTGTCGACTGTCCTGCATATGGTCAGCTCTGCCTTCATCTTGCAAGCAAGACTTTACCACTTCTATTAGCCGCTCGAAACCACAGAGAATCTCTTGTGATCCAAAGTGCTACACATCATAGATACCGACGTGAGCAACCACCTGCTTTTGGTTTCACCCTGTGCTCTTCATGGTATTTGGGAACACGTTTTCCACATCTCGATTGACTACACCCGGCATGCACACGGAGTGGACACTGGCTTTCGTACCCTTCTTCGCAGCCATGTCCCTCCATGTCCCTAAGGGACCTCATGATGCGCCTAACATTGTAGCTCCCAACGGCCAATAATTCCAACCCACTGTTATTGTCTGGATCTTGCAGGCTGAGGAGTTTCATCTGAAACAGGACAGGTGACAGCGTCTGGCTCAGCAACATTGTCAGCCACAGACAGCACCTGGAACCTTTTTGTTTGGGAAACCGGGGAGGCTTTACGTGCGGCCGCCTCGGAAGTCTTTCGCCGCCTCCTACGCTTCCGGGCGACCTCCCATTCGACCACAGGTGAGGAGTGAACCTCTGTGCGAGCTGTAACTGGACTGGCCTTTGGTGAGGAGCTATCCGAGGACTCGCCGGCCCATAACAGTGGTGCCCATAGACTGCAGCCTCAAGCTGTGTAACCGAATCCATCACAGCCTGAAGCTGAGAGCGAAGTGTCACCAACTCGTCTCGCATCCACTCACAACAATCGCAGTCCCTGTCCATACTAAAGACCGTGGAAAACTAAACTATGCAGGTAAACGGACTATCGGCACGCGCTGAGCAACTCTACTCTAGAACCTGGCGAAAACGTAGGAACTGTGTTTAATAAATTAGGCTAATACGCAGAGATTCAGAAACCTAACTTTCGAAGCACTCAGGTGAAACTAAATTATTCGCCACTGATTAGGAACTTGCAGTATGTCACAAAATCGGTTTACTTTTCCGACGCAAACGAAAACGCGAGAACTGAGGCACTTATATATTAAATTTACCCGCAGAAACTCAAGAGACAACTATTAAAGCACACGGATGTTATAATAAAATTCGGTCCTTGTTAGGTTACACCCCTGTTGCTGCTTGTGTTTCGGCCGGCTACTGCTGCCTAAGTAGATATCATTGTATTTTCGTTATTTGTTGGAGAAAAATTGTCTGCCTTTCGTGCTGCAAGTGTAACGAACCTAAGACAATTTACTGACTGATTCTCAGTCACGAAAATCTGTGCACATATATTGTGGTTCGCTGCTACGGATTTTGAAGTGCCATTCTGACTCTTGTAATTCGTGTTGGCGTCTGCGTCGATATTCTGTTTTATCATTTAAACCTTGGGGCTTACTGTGTATTATGTCCTAATCTTAGTGTTCAATCAAGTTCAGAAAGCACTGTGTATCTTTGAACAGATCGACGCACCAATGCATGGCCATTCCGCCAGATCTTTCTGTGGAATCTTGAATGTTTGGGTCCATCGAGGATGTGTAATAATTGTAAGGCTAATTTATCATTTTATATCATTTCTTGAGGTAGTAATATGTTAGTGTGCTTTCAATTGCTTGTTTAAAATACCTGTGGTTTGATTGTGATTTGATTACTGCTTGGATGCAGTGTGCAGTGGCAATCTGTTAATGTGTTTTGGTTAATTTGATGTTTTTTTTATCTAATATCGTTCTAAGTTCAAATGGTTCAAATGGCTCTGAGCACTATGGGACTTAACTTCCGTGGTCATCAGCCCCCTAGAACTTAGAACTACTTAAACTTAACTAACCAAAGGACATCACACACATCCATGCCCGAGGCAGGATTCGAACCTGCGACCGTAGCGGTCACGCGGTTCCAGACTGAAGCGCCTTCAACCGCACGGCCACACCGGCCGGGCTCGTTCTAAGTGCACTGCCTTAGGTTTATTAGGATAGGATTATTTATTTAAGGAGCTTAAGCTGCAGAGCGTTTCTTTTTTTTTTTTTTTTTTAGTATTGGGGCGAGCGATTTATTGGACCGTGATTTCTTACGATTTGTTGTACCCCTGAGCCTGGGTTGTGGTTTTGACCTACGCCTTCGGCCCCTTGCTTGTCTTTCTTACTTAGTAGCCTCTAACGTTCCGTGTATGCTTCAGGTACATCCAATAACACCTACTTGTTTTGAAGTTAATGCTGTTTAAGGTAGTGTGTGTGAGACAAAGTCGGTCTGAGAGTTGTACTCGTATACCTCACGCTATTGGTTGGGCTAACAATTGGTGGTAAAGCGTGACAACTGGCAGTCGTCCAAGTGGCCTGTTGTGTACGGTGTTCGTCTCTGCAACTGGTTGACGCCTGGAGCTCATATATAAGGTACACTATGTGATCAAAAGTAACCGGACGCCCCCAAAACATACGTGTTTCACATTAGGTGCATTGTGCTGCCATCTACTGCCAGGTAATCTATATAAGCGACATCAGTAGTAATTAGACATAGTGAGGGAGGAGAATTGGGGGGGGGGGGGGGGGGGGGACCCAGGATTCGAGAACAGTAAGCAGGTTCGGGTGAATATGGGTTGGTAGTTATGCAGAGGAAGCGGGACTTAATCAAACGTTGTTACATACGTTGTTTATACGAAGTGTATCATAAGTGACAGCTAAAACAGAAACGGGTGAAATATACGATAATAGAGGCAATACTCTTTTAGTAAACTCTGGCACACAAACAAACTGTAAATCCCAACTCACTGGACTCAGATTTCACGGTCACCAACACCCTTTTCGGAGTCTCCCTTTAGCAAAATATCTCATTCAGTATGTAATTAGGGGTATGTTGGATCGTTTCATTGTGTCACACAAATTCTTCCATGAATACGTGATGAATTAGTTTGGTCTCTGCGATTCAGCGACTGCCGGACTTTCCTGCCTGTAATCATCTCGAAAGTGTCGGGAAGACCACTAGCGCTGAAACAATTAAAGGACTCGAGCAGTGGAATGTACTGTCTTGGCAAAAACTACGAGCTGATCTGGGGATGTTTGAATGAACTCAACGCAGAGACGACTGCAGTATTGCGTTGGAAATATTTGAAGTGCAACACCTGCTTTAATACTCAACATGATGAGGTTCAGCTGCATTCTTTGTTAAGGTAGGCGATGAATGAAACATGAACTCACTTATAGGACCCTTTCAAAAATGATGGGTCTCAGATGTATGAGTACTATCTGACACCATATTTCCTACTAAAATACGTAGCGGTTCGTTGCGACACTTTTGTAGAGTATGCTGCCAACGACTTATTACTAAAAAGTTTCAGCTTCTATTATCTATTTCACCTGACACATTTCTTGTTATTAATTATAGCGTACCCCGTACAAGAAAGATCTATTACCTGTCATATCACCATAAATACACTCCTGGAAATTGAAATAAGAACACCGTGAATTCATTGTCCCAGGAAGGGGAAACTTTATTAACACATTCCTGGGGTCAGATACATCACATGATCACACTGACAGAACCACAGACACAGAGACACAGGCAACAGAGCATGCACAATGTCGGCACTAGTACAGTGTATATCCACCTTTCGCAGCAATGCAGGCTGCTATTCTCCCATGGAGACGATCGTAGAGATGCTGGATGTAGTCCCGTGGAACGGCTTGCCACCTGGCGCCTCAGTTGGACCAGCGTTCGTGCTGGACATGCAGACCGCGTGAGACGACGCTTCATCCAGTCCCAAACATGCTCAATGGGGGACAGATCCGGAGATCTTGCTGGCCAGGGTAGTTGACTTACACCTTCTAGAGCACGTTGGGTGGCACGGGATACATGCGGACGTGCATTGTCCTGTTGGAACAGCAAGTTCCCTTGCCGGTCTAGGAATGGTAGAACGATGGGTTCGATGACGGTTTGGATGTACCGTGCACTATTCAGTGTCCCCTCGACGATCACCAGTGGTGTACGGCCAGTGTAGGAGATCGCTCCCCGCACCATGATGCCGGGTGTTGGCCCTGTGTGCCTCGGTCGTATGCAGTCCTGATTGTGGCGCTCACCTGCACGGCGCCAAACACGCATACGACCATCATTGGCACCAAGGCAGAAGCGACTCTCATCGCTGAAGACGACACGTCTCCATTCGTCCCTCCATTCACGCCTGTCGGGACACCACTGGAGGCAGGCTGCACGATGTTGGGGCGTGAGCGGAAGACGGCCTAACGGTGTGCGGGACCGTAGCCCAGCTTCATGGAGACGGTGGCGAATGGTCCTCGCCGATACCCCAGGAGCAACAGTGTCCCTAATTTGCTGGGAAGTGGCGGTGCGGTCCCCTACGGCACTGCGTAGGATCCTACGGTCTTGGCGTGCATCCGTGCGTCGCTGCGGTCCGGTCCCAGGTCGACGGGCACGTGCACCTTCCGCCGACCACTGGCGACAACATCGATGTACTGTGGAGACCTCACGCCCCACGTGTCAGCAATTCGGCGGTACGTCCACCCGGCCTCCCGCATGCCCACTATACGCCCTCGCTCAAAGTCCGTGAACTGCACATACGGTTCACGTCCACGCTGTCGTGGCATGCTACCAGTGTTAAAGACTGCGATGGAGCTCCGTATGCCACGGCAAACTGGCTGACACTGACGGCGGCGGTGCACAAATGCTGCGCAGCGAGCGCCATTCGACGGCCAACACCGCGGTTCCTGGTGTGTCCGCTGTGCCGTGCGTGTGATCATTGCTTGTACAGCCCTCTCGCAGTGTCCGGAGCAAGTATGGTGGGTCTGACACACCGGTGTCAATGTGTTCTTTTTTCCATTTCCAGGAGTGTACTTTCATGATACACGGTACCGGGCTGATATCGTTCTTCAAGAGTTTTTACAGACAAATCCGATACGTTAATGTCAGTTAGTAAGATAAATATATTAAACTGCAGTAAATAATTTTTGTAATCTCCATGTGAAACAAATATTTTACAAAATTTAAACGAGGACACAATAAAGGCCTGGCGATTGGTATTCGCAGAGGAAGTGTTACAAATGAAGAATGTCATGGTGCGTACGGCTTCAAGAGCTTGTTGCTTATTTGAAATGTAGATTTCTGTACAAGCGTTAGTGCGTGACTCCGTACTGTGCGTTATGCTACTACGTCCTAGTGCTGTGCTACGCTAGTCGTCACTGAATATCTGCTAGTAACTGTTCGAGCTGTGGCGGCTCATTTCACCTTCCCACAATCAGTAGCTTCTAGCGGGCGTCTCACCAGGGGCGTGTATTAGCATCTTGTGCAGTTATCAGTGCCCCGGCTAAGTTTTAAAAGTGGCGCTAGATCGGTGTCGGGAGGGACTTTCATACAGCGCAGTGCAAGCAGTTTATGAATCGTCTTCGCGCAGCATGGAGCTGGGGCCGGCGGCAGTGAGTGCTTGGAGAAACGGAATCGAGGTGCGGATCGGCACGACGCTTTCCCGCGTCGTCCTTCACTCTTCTTCGCCAGGACAAGGTAGAAGGCAAACGATTCTGTTCGTGTCTGATTGTGCACCGATTTCTCGCTCCTCAAGCTGTTTATGCACACGTTCACGTTTATATTCATTGCGTCGTCATGCACGAGTTCGTTATTTGACTCTATGCGATTGTAGAACCAATTTATTGGCCTTTCTGCTGCGTGTGTTTTTCGAGATCACTTGTATTAATTTGCTGCTAGGGTTCTCTCTAAAAATATACTATGGTTGTTGTTATGGCGTTTTATGTTATTATGTAATGTGCGCAGCTTACACACATGATTACAGCAGGACCCTGTGAATTATCTAGTTTCTTAACATTTTGCGTTTGTTTCTAAGATTGTTTTACGCGGGAGAATAAACTACTTCTGAATTTTAATATTTGTTTTCACTATGTTTCAGAAGGCCAACGGCCTTGCCGCAGTGGTCACACCTGTCCCCGTCGGATGTTAAGCGCTGCCGGGCTGGGCTAGCACTTGGATGGGTGTCCATCCGTTCTGCCGAGCGCTGTTAGCAAGCGGGATGCACTCAGCCCTTGTAAGGCGAACTGAAGAGCTACTTGATTGAGAAGTAGCGGCTCCGTGTCGTAAACTGACATGCGGCCGGGAGAGCGGTGTGCTGACCACATGCCCCTCCCTATCCTCATCCAGTGATGCAAGTGGGCTGAGGATGACACGGCGGCCAGTTCGGGCGGAATTTAGTTTAGTTTTATGTTTTAGTAGCTGGTGTGCTCTCGGGTATTATTATTAAGTTTGTGTGTTATGACATTCAACTAATGGTAAAACCTCACCGAGTTGTGATTTATATTCCTTCCTGGAAGAATTTGCAGCTGCCTTTGAGTGATTCTTTTTTACACATTACATTTTTAGCAAGGCTTATTTACTAGGACATATGACCTTACTCGAAAGGTTTTGGAAGTGCAGCAGTGGTTAAGCAACTACTTTCGGTTGTAGTGTAATTCACAGGGACGTTTTATGTTTGATGCTTGTTGACAGCTACAACTAAGTTACCGGAAGAGCGGTCAATGTGGGCTGCTTCATGCCGCGTGGATCTGGCTTGGTTGCGGCTGTGTTGATGACTATCAAGCATGTCCTAGCGCGGCTTGCTATTGGTTTGCAGTCGCATGTCCTAACTGTCTCTGCTCGAGCCTTATTTTATCTGACTTGCACTGTAAATGCAATTTTGCTGTCTGTCAATGGGTCTTTATATGATTAATTGGCTTGACACAGGAAACTTTCCCTTCAATGTTATTGTTCTGCTTAACCTTGTTCTTATTTTATTTTAAATTATTTGGTGTAAACCTTTTGTGTAGAACGTAAAGGCGAACTGTTATATCTTGTTAACTAGTTAATATTTACCTTTATGCGGTCTGGCTGGCAGAAATTTATGTATAGCACAGTTTCAATTGTTTTCTTTTTTATCTAAGTCTTTTTTAAATTCCAGTATTGTTAAAGTCTTATTTTCCTGCATCTTGTTTAAGGCCATTAATCGGGTAACTGTGTTATTCACCATTTTTAACGCTTTTCAAGTGATTAAGTTAATATGGCAAATTAACATGGAATTTTCGTACCTGTTTTTCTTAAACGGGACCTGTTGTTAGTAAAAAACATAAATGTTTGTTGCAAACGGTAAATGATGTTAGTTAAATGGACTTAGCCCTTCCATATCATTTTCCTGGTCATGGTGATCCCGAACACGGCTAATATTTGACCACAAGCTACAAACGCCCTTGCCACGCCCCGTTTTGGGCACTAACTTCTTAGCGTACAATGCGTCCACCATCTCTTGAGTTCTGGTTTCCATCTGGTAGAGTGCCACTCTGACGTAGAGCATTTCTCAAGCGCTTATAACAACAACTGTTGTGGCTTGCTTCTTGACATCTTATACACAGAGACTATGAAATCTTTTCAGTGCCTTAATATTCCCATTCGAAGTTCCTATTGAACTGGGCAATGTAACAACCGAAGCACAGACGTATTGATTTTTTCTTCCCTAAGAACTACACTTTTAGCAGCAGTTTTCTACACAATTTCAATAGGCTGTTTCGAAAGTTAGATGCTCAGTAGTTCTTTTTATTTTTTCAGCATTCCTCTGTTATTTGTTGGAAATACCCTGTCAGTCCCAAAAGTTTCGAATATGGATTAATAAAAGAAAGAGGAAATTTCAGATGATTGTTTTAATGCTGGGGATGCTGTAGACAGTCCCCCTTCCGCGCTCCCCCCCCCCCCTCCCCACCCCACGTCACCCACCTCCTCATTTGAGTAGAACGCACAGAACGTTTACAGAATCGTGTGACACTGTCAGAAGAGTCCTCCTTCGTGATGTTGCTCTTCTCAATTGTCAAACTGATTTGGATGTTGCTGATGTCGTCAAAGCATTCACCCTTTATGTGTATTTGTGAGTTTCACCGTTTTGTGGTATTTCTGTCTTGATAACACCTGTTCTCGTCACACGTGACGAAGTTTGCACCCACTTCACTCTTCTTCACGACTTTGTGGAGAATACATTGAACATTGGAGAATCTATTGAACACTTTATGCAGATATTTTACGCCGTTGCGATTTGTAACAGAACAACGCTGACACAATACGGCTGCACGTCCGCTACATAAAACTGCCTGGTCAAAGCTGTCTGCTCGAATACACATCTGTTGTTTACAGCTGTCGCTTCAAGCTCAAAAATGTTCAAATGTGTATGAAATCTTATGGGACTTAACTGTTAAGGTCATCAGTCCCTAAGCGTACGCACCACTTAACCTAAATTATCCTAAGGACAAACACACACACCCATGCCTGAGGGAGGACTCGAACCTCCGCCGGGACCAGCCGCACAGTCCATGACTGCATCGCTTCAAGTTGCCACCACAGTTGCGGAGAATCTGTTGCTTGTACTCCAGGAATAAAATTAGTTTCGGAATTTTTTTGAAGAACAGTGTATTCCAATCTCTGTGTTCGCCTAGGGCTTTTATCGTTTTCACTTCCGTCAAAGGTAGGAAGGAAAATTGGGTTTTGCGAACCGTCGACATCGAGGACACTAAAGACGTAGCTCACGCTCAGATTGTATTAAGCATGTGGAGGGAAATCGGCCGTGCGATTTCAAAGGAACCATCCCGGCATTTTCCTGGAGCGATCTAGGGAAAACACTAGAAACCTAAATCTGGACGACCGGAAGCAGGTTTGAATCTTCGTCCTTCCGAATGCAGGTGTCGGCAATACCCTCTACCCTCAAATCCCATGTATTCATGACAATAACCATGAACGTATCCCTTGATATCTTAACGCAAGTGCTATTATCCTGTCCCCTCGTCTTGTCAATGAATGTTTTCCTCATGTTCCTCGCCTCAACTATTTTGCGGAGAATCTGTATCTTATCAGTCCACCCAATATTCAACATCATTCTTCTGTTTACCGATTTTCGGACAGTCTGTGATTCACCTTCATACGATGTTGTGTTCCATACGTACACTGTCAGAAATTTCTTCCTCTAAGGCATATGTTTGATACTATTGGACTTCATTTGTTCAGAAATGTCCTACTGGCATGTACTAGTCTTCTTTTTCAGTTTGTGTCCTCCGTTTTGATTAGGAAGTACCAGAATTTGTACACGTTGTCTACAGCGTCTCCCTCAGTTTTTCTGTACTCACCATTTCTTACGTATTTGTTCGAATCAGTCTCTATTCACAATGTGTGTTAATTAGGGTGACCATTTCGACAGTTTCTACACTTCTTCCTCACTTCAAGTACTGTCATTAAAGGATCTGTATTTTTATCGCTTTCGAACCACTATCAAGTGCTGACAGTGGATGCAGTTTCATTATTCTTTTACTGTCGTTTCTACCATATTAAATCTAGCAGAAGACCTTCCAAATTAGTGACAACACATGGTTCTCCTATGCAGAAACTGGATATGAAAATTTTATTATCTCAGTACTGTATAATCCTAAGCATTTATTACATGTAAGGTGTCAAACTAAATACAGGTTTTAAATTTTATTTCTAGATCTCTACTTACACACGGACAGTAGCTCTACTTAATGATTTCGTATTGTTGTGCCATTTGCTTCCCTGTGGTACCGCTACAGTGTTTTGAGGCACTGAATTATCTGTATTTATACGTTTTATGCCCGTGGAGATGTGTCTGAGAGGTGCAACTAAGCGCTAGAGAAGAACTACTACCCACAGTGCTGCATACGTTCAGATGTCCATGCAGAACTGCCGTGTAAACAGTTTAATTTGGTACCCCATGATAGGGACATATATGGGCCCAGTGTCGGCGCCACACAACCCAGTCTGCCCCTGCCTGCTGCTCTGAGCTGTCACTCTGGAGGTAATTAATGCTTTGCTGGGCACACGCAATCCGCCGACCGCAATGTAATTACCGCCTATCAGCTCGGGACCTACAGGAAGGAACAAAGTAATACACTTCCCTGTGTTTCCAGCAAGCCATATCGCGGACTAACGCGTTTATTTCGGGTATAAAAGTGAAACTGGATTAACGATGATTCAGTTGATAATGGTTGATTAATCTAGTGTTTTATGATCAGTCTCTTACAGCAGCTTCCGCTCTGTTGCTGTCGACGATTGACGATGTTCCCTGTGCAGTCCGAACAACATCTCTCCTAAAATACACGCAACCCTTCGGTTGACAGTGCCTTTCTCAAGGAACATTAATTTTCAGTAACAATTCAGTGAATTTTGATTGGCAATGTTTCTTATGCTAATGCATTTTAATTGGGAGTTTTTCTCTCAGTTGCGAATGGGTAGCGTTTAGTTTTCAGGGCCCACCTTCGTGGTGCTGTTTCTTCTTTGCCCCATAACAAGCATAAGACAGCTTTCACGAGAACTGGATGGCACAGAGTTCTTATTTTTCTTAATTTGATTCTGAATGAGATGAGACTATCACACAGACATCGACAGTTATCGTTCATAAAACAGGTACAGGTGCATCTATATTCTTTTACATAAAAATACGAGATTATTTTAGTCAATGGGAGAGCTTAATTGCTTGTGAGGAAAACTTGATATTTTATAAATAAATAAAAGAGTCTACAAACATTTCATTACACTCCGGAAGCGCTATTTATTTAGTTTTTTTATAATAACTTTAGGCAGTGTATTATAAAATGTTGACCAGTCAGAGTCAGATTTATATTTATGATCCCTTCTTGCTACGCCATTAAACAAAATTTAATACTGGTCTACTAACTTTGCGTTGATGCCTTCGATAAGAGACAATAGCACACTTCTACATAAAGGCCTTACAGATTAATGTTATTAGAACAGTGTCCAACTTTTATGCTGAACTTTCCTATGCACTTGAGAAATTTATTCCCAGTAAAATTTGTGCTGTTCTCAATATATTAACGAATGTTCATTGGTTCTCTCATTGGGAAGCGGCTTTTTAGCAACATTGCATGGCAGAATACTTTTTACAAATGATCAGCTGGTTTTATTTACTAACCTATATGTTTCATTCCCGTACGTACGTTGACGAGCTCAGAAATGATACAACTTTATGGAACTGTTTATCTTTAAACACCTAGTAACAAATAATTTCCTTTCCAAACTTCCGATACAGTACTCAGTACATCTATATCGCTACCGATCACTTGAATTACTACCACTCTAGTCGCAAGTTAAATTCCCTAATCTCCTGGAAAGCGAACAGATCAGTACCTGGCATGATTTCTCAGAAGGGAAAGAAGTTACACCAAAGACAAAAAAGGCCTTTGCATGCGAACTGTATTGCGGCGGAACCTTCAACTGATATTTAATTTGGTATCCCTTCTAGAGTCATGTGTGTCAGATGAGGAATTGGTCAGGGTCCAGAATCGGAGTAACCCGCAATTGTAAGCGGCATGTGTTGCATACATGGCGCAAAGCCTCGACCGCGCGGACTCCAGCCGTTCGCATGCTCGCTCGAGCCCGGATCTTGTCTTCAGCTCTTTGGATAAATTTTAAATTTTTTCCATTTTCAAACTTTCCGTGTTTGTCCCTGAGCATACCTTCGGACACTCCGCTCGCCAGTTAGGCTGACAGATGGTATTTCTCGAGTGCCCATATGCCGTGAAACTCCTTATTCACATTGAGCGTTTTTCGTGATCGCTTTCATCTCACTGAGCGAGAAAGGCGGAAATCCTTATGCATCGCCTGGGCCCATAAACACAGATATTGGACTGTTGATGACTGGAAACATGTTTCCTGGTCGCAAGAATCTAGTTTAAATTAAGTTATGCCAATGAGGTGGACGTGTACGAGTATGGAGACAACCTTATGAATCCATGAACCCTGCATGTCAGCAGGGGACTGTTCAAACTCGTAGAGGCTCCGTAATGGTTTGGGGCGTGTGCAGGTGGAGTGATATGGGACCCCTGGTACCTCTAGGTACGACTCTGAGAGGTGACGCGTACGTAAGCATCCTGCCTGATCACTTGCATCCATTCACGTCCATTGTGCATTCCGACGGACTTGGGCAATTCCAGACAAAGCGACACCCACACGTCCAGAACTGCCACGCAGCGGCTCCAAGAAATGTCTTCTGAGTTTAAACTCTTACGCTGGCCACGAATCTCCCAAGATATGAACATTGTTGAGCATAACTGTGAAGCCTTCCAACTCGCTGTTCGGAAGAGATCTCCAGCCCTTAGTACTCTTACGGATTTATGGATAGTCCTGTAGAATTCATGGTGCCAATTCCATCCAGTACTACTTCAGACATTAGTCGAGTCCATGCTACGTCGAGTTGTGGCACTTCGTGCTCGCAGGGGCCCTACACGACAGTAGGCAGATGTACCAGTTTCTTTGACTATTCCACGCCCGGGTTCCCGGGTTCGGTTCCTGGCGGGGTCAGGGATTTTCTCTGCCTCGCGATGACTGGGTGTTGTGTGCTGTCCTTAGGTTAGATAGGTTTAAGTAATTCTAGGGGACTGATGACCATCGATGTTAAGTCCCATAGTGCTCAGAGCCTGAAGAAGTTTGACTATTCAGTGTATATTGCACTCCTAGAAGACGCACGACATGCTGACATCTACATCTGATATCTTTACCTGGCTGTTAAAGTACATAAATTTCCTAATAATGTTCAAATAAATATCATTTAGAAATTTTTCAAATGTTACACATCTTCTAAGACTGAAAGGTAATAAACCAAACTAGTCCTGGTACAATATCATATTTCCAAATATGCCTTTTACCGATTTTTAGTTATTGCAAGGACCACGGAAGGAGGTCACTAGTTGCATAATAGTCTTACACATGATCTGAACCAATGCAAGATACATGTTATATAGCAAGAAGAAGAGATGTATCATCGATGATCAGAAGGCACTCAGGAGACCTGTATCAGGATCTTCTGTTGCCTCTTTGCTGACAGCAACTATGATGACTGCAAATATCATCAGTGATTGCAACATTGATTCACGCCTCTACAAGTACGTACACCTGGTGAAAAACTGCATGGACGCATCGACGGATTTCTGCACATCCTGGGCACAGTGTATCGGTGATGTGTTACCGACTGCAGCAGGGGCATGGAGAACATTCCCACATCTACAGATCAGGTTCTGGACGTCTGCGTAGTACAGGCGAACGTCAACATCGGCTCCTTATGCGAGCAGCGGTGGCCGACCGAACGTCATACATGACGGAAATTCGGGCATATATTGCGCCTACTTTGTCACCAAGGACAATGCTGCAGGACTAAGATCACGTGTGACCCTCCGACACCGCTACTCTGGTGTCGTTGAATAGTCGACTGGTGGGTGGAATCGGGCTCTGTCGTCTTCTGTGATGAACGAGGGTTCAGTCTGTGTGCGAGTGATGGACGTACACGTGCAAGCGTAGACCCACCGGCCTAACCGTGAGTGCATGCGCTCACAAAGCACCACGCCCCACCCTCATGGTGTGAGGGGCCATCGGTTATAACTCGCCGTAACTTTGGTATTTCTGCAGGGTAACATTGCACGGGTTGTTATCCCCGTGTTACTGTCATTTCTTCGACCGGATGGTGATGCGCTTCTTCAGCAAGACAACGAAGGTCATCACACGGCTCCCTCTGCTACTTAATGTGCTGCTCGTGGTGTATAACGACAGCCTTGGCCACCAAGAACACCAGGCCTCTCTCCATGGTGAAGTGAGGACTTTGCCGTTCATCAGAGCCTGTGCGAACCACTGCCGAATTGCAACAAGGAATGCAAGATACTTGGCAAATTCTTTGCAGTATGTCATTCGGCACCTTTATGATCTTTACTATGCGAGGATACACACTTCAGTTGCCTCCAGAAGGGGCTATACTGTGTGTTCAAGCAACTGTTGGGCGCCCTTTTCTGTGACATGTGGTTTTAATTTGGTCTGAATTTGTTATCACACACTCCTACAAGGTGAACTACCTGTCACATCAATTTTTAATAAAATAACCTCACTCTTGCGGGCGCTAAATTTTTGCTCTAGCCGTTTACACGTACATGATACAATGAGTGCGACAAAAGTGATGGGGTATTTCCTAATATCGTGGCGCGGCAACTCGACGTGGCGTGGAAGTCCACTGCAGAAATGTTTAGCCAAGCTGTCACTACAGCCATTCATAAATGCGAAAGTGTTACCGGCGCAGGATCTTGTGCACGAACCGATCTGTCGATTATGTCCCATAAATATTCGATGGGTTTCATGTCGGGTGATCTGGGTGGCCAAATCTTTCACTAGAATTGTCTAGGAGGCTTTTGAAACCAATCGCAGTTATGACCTGGTGACGTGTCGCATTGTCACCCAGAAAAACTCCGTCATTGTCTGGGTACATGAATTCCATGAATGGCTGAACATAGCCATTTTATGTCAATGATCGGTTCAGTTGGATCAGTGGACACAATACACTCAAACACAGCTCACACGGTTATGAAGCTACCACCACCTTGTACAGTGCCTTGTTGGTAGCTTGTGTCTTGGCTTTTTGGCGTCTGCGCCACATTGGAATACCACCATCAGCTCTTACCAACCGAAATCGGGACAGCTGACTTGGCCTCGGTTTTCGAATCTTCTAGGGTCCAACCGATATGTTCCCGAGCCCATGAGAAGAACATCAGGCAATGTCCTTCTTTTGGAAAGGGCACTCCACGTCGGCCGTCTACTGCCATAGCGCATTAACGCAAAATTTTGCCACACTGTCCAACGGGTAGGCTCTGAAACGTCCTCTTACAATAATTACAAATTAGTGTGCTGGTGAACTTCTACGTTATTTGATACAGAGACAGCTGAGTAAAACTAAACGTACTCAGACATTTCTCTCTTTACTTATTCTGATCATCAATAAACTGACACACAATATTTTTAGCGCAACGCAATCTGACTTTCAATAATCCCTACAAAAGAATGGCCCTGACTAACAATAACCTATACCTTTCATGAATCAATCACCTCACTAAAATCTTCGTTACTCGAACTACCGCAATACATCGAGCGCCAATACTACCAGATTCTAACTACGGAAGGCACTAACTACTGATAGGCATAGTTTTAGCAAATCAAAGATTTTGGTAGACAACAAACAATGTATTTACCTTAATAATGTTCAAAAGTCATCATATATATATCTATCAATTCATCATCCATCTTTACAAATTTACTTTTTCTGGCGGACCCAAGTCCAGGTCGTCCACTCAAAACTCTCGCATCTCTCTCCCCGCATCCATCACTCCTGGCGGCTCACCTCCAACTGCGCAACGATACACGCCGTTCACATCCATCTGCCCAACACTACACTAGCGAATATTCCAACAACGGGAACCAGCCACAGACTGCACACAGCACAGTCAGTGATTTTAATACAGAGCGCCACGTGGCGTTACCAACATAAAAACCTAAACAGCCTACTTACAGCTCGTCGTACTTACCATACTGATTTCTGCGGTTATTTCATGCAGTGGTGATTGATTTTTGCAGTGACTACTCTACGTAAACGCCACTGCTTTCGGTCGTTAAGTGAAAGCCACTTGTGAGAGGTAATGCAAGAAATTTGGTACTCTCGGCACACCTATGTCTCTGTGGATCTCGAAATATTGAATTCCCCAACGATTTCCGATATTGAACGCCCCACTGTTCTAGCTCCAAATACTATTTTTCGTTCAAAGTCTGTTTATTCCCATCTTGAGACCATAATTACGTCGGAAACCTTTCCACATGTATCACCTGAGTACAAATGACATCGACAGTGCACTGCCCTTTAACACCTTGTGTACGACTACTTCCGCCATCTGTATAAGTGGATATCGCTATCCCATGTCTTCTGTCACATCAGTGTATACCTCATTGCATCACAGTAACACGCAGGTTAAGACAGATAACTGAATACCGAACTTAAAGTTTTTTAGTCAAACGAATGAGCGATACCTACATTTGTTTATCAGAGACTCGAAAAATTTGCTGATGGTTTTCATAGAGACGTCTAGCCCTTTTTGTGCTAAATAACGTACGTATTATAAACATTATTGAATATAATACGTTAAATATGTAACAACGTGACCCTGGGGAATCTGGCTCGATGCATCGGGGTGGGGCATTTATGGCAATATGCTGACCCAGTTTTGCGCCACGGCACTCACTGGGTATCGTCGCATGTCTTCCACGCAGTGTCCGGACTGTTAACGTATCCAGGGACACTTAGCACCTAGAATACGTGACTTCCGCTACAGCAGCAACACAAGAAACCAATTTTTGATACGAATAAACACTGACAGTCTAGCGAAGCTGGCAAATATTAAAGCAGCGGGTCTAGAGTCGTCATATTCGCACTCTCCGCCTTTATATCGCAAGCGCTCTGCCGTCATCCTGTCAGTACTCCCTGCCTAGAGGATCTGCCACCTGATGACCCGAGGGTCAAACTAAGGCCCTCTTAACCACAGAGCCACTGAGGCACTCGACAGCGCCAGTCTCAGTCAACCAGGATTTATTCCCTTAATACTGTAGTGTTTTTGTTTATGCCAGGTACAGATTCGGTTGTGGTACTAGGGAATAGCACAAGCTGTGTAAGCTGCCAGGTCATGTGTCCATGTGCACCGAATCACACAACGTACTGTGGTGAATATTCCGGTAAAGGGTGTGTTGCGCCAGACGGTGCAGGGAACATGCTTGGAAAAACATTGAAGGCAGTAGGTAGTAGGGATGATTAGTCCAATGTAGATAGTAGGTGATTAAAGAGATAATTGGTGAAAACAGTGTTGATACATGAAATACAAATATAATAATTCTCCACGGGTCTACACTAGTAAATCTGTGGTTTGATGTACACCGAGAGTGTGAGTCCTCTGAGGAGCTTTTCTCTACCTTTCCGTTTCTGTGTTGCAGTCATTATGTTGTTACGCTGCTGGGAGAACATACGCAAGTGAGCATCATAATTGACATTAAAATCATCGCTTCAGTTGATACAGACTTTTTTGAAAAGACCTTACTCCAAATTTTTACGGAATTAGTTAAGAACGGTACCAGGTTCTATGCTCGTAGACAGGTCTTTCGCCGGTCGAGGTGGCCGAGCGGTTCTAAGCGCTACAGCCTGGAACCGATACGGGCACATCTTTGTTGATCTATTTATATGGCTCCTTCGGAGTACAGAGATTTTACGACTATGACGAGTGGGACCTGAAGATGGTTTCAATGTAATGCCGAAACTGGTAGCACATAGGAGTACATAAAATAAAATAAATTTCTACAATACGTACGGCTGTTCGTATAGTATTGCATCAAGAAGCTACGGTCACAGGTTAGAATCCTGCCTCGTGCATGGTTGTGTGTGATGTCCTTAGGTTAGTAAGGTTTAAGTAGTCCTAAGTTCTAGGGGACTGATGACCTCAGAAGTTAAGTCCCATAGTGCTCAGAGCCATTTGAACCATTTTGAAAAGGTCTTTCTTTAAGTAAAAGACTTCATTCCAGACACTGTAAATGTATTTTCATGATTTTGTCACAGAGAAGTAATATTTTAGAAATCTTGACTCCAGGAATAACGCCTATTCAGTAATAATCTTCGGCTGCCATCTACGGAATACTATCGCACTATGCGTGTGTTAAATGTTGAACGATACTGCTTAATTGTACGCCTAACATAAAGAACAATGGATCTGTAATACGTCTATACCACGAACGCATTGCGAAGAAAGGAACAAATAAAGTGTGCTCCTTGCGATTTGATTGCATATGTGTACCAGAAAATTTCAAAAAGCTAAGTTTGATTTCGGTTGGCTGCGTAGGGCAAAATAAGAATCATTATAAGGTTCTGATGTGTGCATCTTTAGTGAACCATAATCATTCTGATGAAGTAGAACACATTTCTCCTGCTCGTAGACATTCGCATAACGCGTGTGACGGGAAACGTTCCATGGTGAAATGAGTTAGCAGAAGAGCTCGTGGAGTATATACGGTGAAAGAATACTGTAAAATCATTGCAAGTGCTTCCAAACATCTTACGATCACTATAAAGCTAATAGAAACTGTAGATATCCACAAATCCTCTAACTGGTGACCAACTTATTACAGGAAAGGGCTGTTGTCGAACGAAGTAAACGTAGACGTGTTCCAAAATACAAGAAAGTCAGGTTTCAGCCAACTCCTTCATACGTTTTGAACGTGGCAAGTTTCAGTCACGTGTTGTGGCTTCAAAATACATAGGAGGATTACAGAAACATAATTCTACTTTTTATTCCTGGAAGTGACCTTCAACGTTTACTTGATTTTATTCCGCATGAATATAGGTATTTCTATGATGATTTGATGAAATGGCCGGTATTGGACATTGCTGCTGCTACTGCTGCAAATGATGATCAATAAAACCGTTTAGGATGAACTTTGGTTAGAGTAAAAATTCTGTGAAAATGTACGAGTAGAAAAAAAAGAGAAACAACTTAAATCAGTATTAAAAGCAGTATTAAAAATGTAACTTGACTAGGCATGTGAATTACTTCCTCGAAAAAAGGACCTTATTCCACCATTTTGCGATTACCTTTTTCAAATAGACTGCAAAGTCTATCAACTGCAGTAACAGCAAAATATCCATTTTATTGTGTTCTTTAAGAATTGGGGAGCCTTTCCTGCTACATTCCACAGAAGCTCAGAAGTTTTCCTTCGTTCCTGAAAATCTGAGATTCTGGAGTTTCAAAAATGACTGTCAAACTGTAAGGCTTTTATTTTTAAATTCACAACAGGTTTCAGGCTAACAAATACCCATCATTAGGTGCCGTTACTTAAAAGTAACAAGTGCGCTGCAAAATAGTCTTTACATACGCTTGTATCCATGAAACAAAACAAATGAGTAGCACTATTTGTAAAATTCCAACAGCCGTCGGGCCAGGCACGGTGAAAAAAGTGAGAGGTATACGTCGCAATATAATAGCGAAAACTCATTATAAAACAGAGGCACGCCTACATGCAGCATGTTTTAAAATAATGTAAACGACGCGAAAAGCACGTACAAAAGTACTATAATATAAATTTTAAAGCATCAATGAAAACATTAAAATGAGAAAACGAAACATATAAGTGAAAAAAAGGCCACTAAATAAAAAGCTTGTATCTTAAAGAGACCTGTGCAGAATAAATCCAAAATAAACAATAAAGCTTTTGCCATAAATGATAGGAACATGGCATTTAGTGGCTGTACATTTGGCAATGTTCCAGTAGTGTCCTAAGACCGGAAGTTAATAAAACCATTGAAAGTGTGAAAAATCCGATTGGATATAGAACTCTTAGAAGTGTACAGAATATAAACTAAATAAACCATGAAGTATTTGCCGTTAATTGGTGAGGGTATGCTAATTGTGTGGCTATATAGTTAGTAAAATTGCACTATATGCGTAATAATAGGTTCATAAGACTTAAATGTATATATTCATCAACACTTGAGAATAAAACTATACTGCTTTCAATCCAGAACAGATGTGTATTTTTAATGAAGAGCTATACCATAACAATAGTTCATACCTCAATCGATAAAAAGCCTCTCCATTAATGGCTCATACTATAGCTACCCTAAAACACGCTAAATGCGATGACCCTCCAGAGGGCGCCAGCTTCTGAAAACTTAACGAAATCATTTCACTAGAACTAGGAACAGTAAATGGTCAACGCACGGAACCAGTCCATCTAAGGATAGTATGCAGGAGAACTAAGTTGTCAGTGTGCACACAAAGGTCGCACATTGGTAATCTTGCATAATATCAATTAGGTACAGAAAATACCAAATATCCTCTCCACCTCTGACTTCACAACGTACCAGTTCAGTCTGACAGCTAAGGTGCTTGCAGAAACAACCCTATCACCATATTTCTATTTTTTTTTTTTTAAAAACACTTTATTACCAATGAATCCGAGAACTGCCGCTTTCAGAGGAGTACTGAAACCACAAAAACCGCAGCCACCTTTAAGGCTGGTTATTAACGCCATTAATTCGTTGGATTATTTGTTGGCTACGGAACTGCAAAATTTCTTCACTAAACATTATAATTTTCATATATTAAGGGTAGTGATGATTTAATTATAGATCTCAGTGAGGTAAACGTAACCAACAATACAAATCTTTCAAGGGTGCACAAAAATATCCCCATTAATGGAGTGATTCTTATGATAGGATCCAAAGCACAGCGGCACTCTCGCTTAGACTCACAACGGTTAACGAATTTCTCATCTCGCTCGGAATTATCCTGCATCATAGTTACTATGGCTTTCAAATCACTGTATACAAATTAAGTGACGGGTTAGCTATGGGATTCCCCACTGGCAGCAAAACGAGTAATATTTACAAGAACCACGCCTAAAATCGGTTCTTCTCAACCCATCCCGAACACCTTCAAAGAACAGTGGTACAGAAGATCCGTAGATGACATTTTACTTCTTTATAATGGGACGGACGCATTTTTTCAACAAGATTTCAAGAAAATGTACCAGAAAATCCAGTGTAAGTTTGAACATTGCCTGGTTTCGTTCTCCAGTTCGTGAATCTGGCAATAGCGACATACTAAAGTTCGTTTTAATATATTTAGGAAGTAAATAGCATCTAGTTCTATTATTCATTGCTCTTAAAATTATCCAAAGCATTTTAAAATCGCTACTCTCCGTCGAATGCTTCACCGCGCTAATCGAGTCCTGTTCCCGGAACAAGATTACCAGCGTGACACGGATAGAATTAAATTCATAACACATGGCAATGGCTATCAGCCAGACGTTATTGATGTACTCACTCACAAAATCCAATCGGATGCTTTCCTCTACAAGATTACCCTACCATCCGTTAACAAAGGCAACTTCCAAAAAGTTTATTGTAGGATACCATACTACATATTATATCAGAAAAGGCTGATAAATGGCAAAGGAAAGCATGGGCTGTACGCACCTTCTGTGCCTCCAATAAATACAGGAGCACCACGAAACTAGAGAATGCAATTGATACCCTCAGTCAGGTATCTGTCAGATTCAATGCAGCGATTGCCCATCAGTTTATGTAGACCAAAGCGCCCGCTTCTCTAATGTACGTTTCAAAAAAAGTCCAGCAGTTCAAAATCATCTTTGACTAATCACCTGGAAAATAATAGTCATTCTGTCTCAGATACATAGGTTGAAGTATTTTATATCCTCAGAACAAGGTCAAGGTTTTAAATATTCTAGATCGCACTGAAATTTTCCACAGCATTAAACATGATCCGTTGTACACTTTGAATGAACAAACCTCTCCTTATGCACACATCCCTTTTGAATAATTTTTCTTTAATCGAGCAGAATTCGTCTACAGCTTTACTCCCTCTAGCTTCTGATAATTATGCGTTGCATATGTACTTCTAACAGTCTGATTAATTTGTCATTATGGCACACTACTGGAATTTTGCTAAATGTGTAACCATTAAATTGGCATATGATTACCACTTACGGCAAACACTTTGGTTCATTTACTTTTATTCTGCATAATTTAAGTACTCTTTCCAATTGACTTATTACACTTTTAATCGTTTTGTTAACTTCTAGTTTTGGGGCACTAGTGGAACCTAGCTAAGTGCGTAACCACCAAACAACATCTGCGTATCACTTACGGTAAAAACTTTATTATTCGTTTAGATTTTATTCTTCACAGATCTCTTGGAGCTACTACCCTTCCATTTAGTGGTTTTTATTACCTATTCGTATTTTTCCCTAGTTTCAATTTATTCATTAATCCTTTAAATTTGTGTTATGATACGTTTCCACACCCATTTCGCTTCGCTTTTGTAATGTTTTCTCTCTTATTCTACATTTGAAATTGTCAGATTAGAAATAAACGACTGGGCTAGTCGGTTTCAAGCCACTCAGATCGTGTCGTCATAACAGTTGTCCATAGTATCGTCTCACCAAAGTTTACAAACGTTATGTTAGTTTTTCCTTCGCGTGTGCTACTTCGTGGTCTGCGCTCTGTCGCCTCCGCCCTACCCAGTCTCGCTGCACTAGGGGTCGCGGTGCTCGGCGCGTTGTCATTCTTTCTTTACCACGGCTATTCACCTAAGCGGTTTCTCTATTTTATTATTAACTACCACCATTGCGACATATTGCTCTTTCACTTTTCACCGTACCTAGCCCAACCGCTGACAGAACTTCATAAATGACAGGCCTCACTTTCTTATTTTAAGCATGTAAGGATATGTAACGATCATTTTTTGGTGTAATTCTCTTGTTTGTTTTCATTAATTGCACCTGATGATGGGAATGTAACCCGAAGCAAGTAGTGAATTTTAAAAATAAACGTCTTATAACAGGAGCTCTGATTTCCAAGTCTTTTTTGTTGATGTAGTTGTAAGTGAACTAAGTAAAATCGTAGATGATTGCTGGAGCAGTATCTTATGGTATGGATTTTTTGTACTTAGATCCTGTGATACTGGCTCAAAGCAGTGTATCAAGGCGCTGCGATACCATGAATGCGAGATGCGTCACTACGTGTGACGTCACCGTTATACCATTCAACGTCTCCCAAAAATCACTGAGAACGATAGCACAAACTCTGTGTAACGAAACTCTCCACACCAGTGTAAGGCATATTCATCACATGATGTGGGTTGTGATATGAGCTAGTGGGTGTAATGAAGAGGGTTATAATGTTCCTGGGTGTCTTTTGACTCATCCAGACCCAACATCTTTAACCGAAGCATACCCACACGCTCTGGAAACGATATACTAATTTCATTATTTTGCCACACACATTGAATATGTATACAGCATCAGAGTCTTATCAAGCTGACCAAGTTTACGTGACAAATTACAGTAAAATTAAACAAATTTAAGATTTAATAAACATGTGGAACTGTCTCAGTTACTTGGACGAAGCGTAATAATAGTTTCATTGTGTTTTCACTTAGTTATACTTGTATTATCACACCATAATGACACACTAGATATTTGGTTGCGTTTTTTACTTTTGTAATTGGTTTTTACATTTTTTGAACACAAGTAATTAAGATACAAGTGGCATACAAATCTGAATACTTATTAAATCAAATACATTAACTTCGGATTTTGTAACCCTTGAGAAAACAGTTAACTTATGGTAAAACAAGCACCATCAATTTAAATGTTCCTTATGTTCCTTATCTACTCTAATTTTCTAGCGTAGTAGTGGTAATTGATGTCAATAAGACAAAGGCACCAAACTCTCAAAGATGTCCATAGCAATGCATATAAATAAACTTGTAAACATTTATTGAAATTGTATGAAACTAAAATGATAGACCTGTTCGGATGTTAGAGCGATATAAATGATTCAATTGAAGACTTCTTCGAACTTTTATACAAACATGAAAATGTAAAACTCGATAGTTACATGTCGCAAAATTTCGAGAGTGCAGCCGCAGCCGCATAAATATCACTTCATCTTCTGATGTTTCAGCTGTATACCTACCGTCCAGCCATCTTCAGAGCGAGGAAGGGTGACTAACGTTCCAGCACTTGCTCCGTCCTTTTAAACCCGTGGACCGCGCCATTGCGCATGCATTCACAGATACATAAGTCGCCAGAGACGTTGATCGCCGGCAAAGAAGTACAACACTGTATAACATTAGATTTATATATGCACGGTCGATCCACACACTGATATCGATGTATTACTGCTAAATGCACCGTTGCGACGTCTTTGTGACTTTAATACAGAAAGTGCCAGATCTCATGATTTTCCCATGATGAAACGACTATCTCTATTAATTAATTTTGTCACCAACCGAATTTCAGTTGCTTCTTTCACTACTGAATCTCAGAAAGATATAGTCTAGGCTGGAATCTCACCATTGAGTGCCCAGAGTCAATACAGTGCTCTGTCACCACCGATTTATTAGTTTGTAAGAGCCAGTCGTACCTGCAGTGCTCTGTGCACCTCTCATGGACTGGGCGTGTCATCTGTCCGATGTACGAACTGCCAGAAAATCACTTTCACTTTGTGTTTGCTGATGATCTCTCCTGTTTTAGACGATAGGCTTCCCAAGTATGGCAGAAAAGCCATGGATTTACCACTTTCCGTGTTTTTTCTGCGTTCCTTATGCCCACTGTTGTTTTAATTCCTAGTGCCTTACATATCTGCTGTGGGGGAACACCTGTTGGCTTAAACTCTTCTCAAATGTAGAAGCTCGTTCTCCAGACTGCTCTCGTCAGCAATGTGTGTTCTTGTACCTGATTCTGAGAACATTCATCGTCTGCGAAGGATGGTGGCAGCTTTATGGACTTAAATATAAATCCGTATGGGTCGGTTTCCGATGTACTGCATGTCCCAAAAGTGCCATCATCTCTGCGTAGTACCAAAACATCGAAAAATGGAAGGCATCCACTTTTTTCGACTTCCATTGTGAAGTGAATTTGCCTGTGGAAGGAATTCAGATTATCTAAAAATTCTTTTAATTTATCTTCGCCTTGGGGCCGCACAACAAACGTGTCATCAACGTACGTCCAAAGTACTGTGGTCTTCAAGCTACCAGATTCCAGAGCCTCTTCCCCGAGCCGAAATATCAGAAGGTGAAGCGAAATTTATACGGCTGCACGCCCGAAATTTTATGGAACAAACTTTGTCACGCTTATGACTTTTTTTTATTGGTTTCTGGATTCATCTGTTGCCACACACGGAAAATATACAGGTCTAGTAATACAGATGAATGCTGCAGCATCGACTTTTTTCTTACTTGGCTGCTACTGACTTCCCCTCCTACTGGCTGTAAATACTACATCTGCTTAATCATACGGCGATTCGATAGCACAGATTAAATGAAATTATCAGAACTTATTTATTCGAATAGCCCGTTTACAGAGCACATTAAATCCATTTTTAAGTACTTTCTACATTGCGTTCTTCTTCTTCAGCCACATTGTTATGAAGATCTTTATTTCTTTTCTTTCTTCTTGGCCCGTGAAGACCACTTTCTGATCTTCATTTCTAAATAAGTTTCAGATAAATATTTTAATATTAATGTTTGCTGCGATAATTTAGTGTCTGTGAACCAAGTCAGTTGTCCTTTCAGTTTCATAATTATACCGATGATTTACTTGTCAGCCTGTCGTCATCTATTGTGGCCAACTAGCTGGAGAAAGACATTCTTCCTTCGTGCATTGAATGTGTTATGTTCTCTATACGTTCATAGATTTGTTTGTCAGGTCGTGGCCTGTCATTTTCTGTTTCTGTTGTCCTTCGGCCAAGTATGCTTCTGAGCAGTCGTCTTTCTATTTACATAATTTTGTTTCTCACCTTACCCCGCCACCTTCGTTGTTTCGTTTCCATATGCAGCCTCAGATCTCACTACTGTTTCTTGATGTTTAAGTTTACTATCCCACGATAAACCCATTTCTTGCATATTTTTATGGTGCTTACTTGCTCTTATCCGTAGACTGTTAGTTTGATTGCTGTTTATGATTAGCCACTAGCCTAAAAATTAGAATGAACTGACTTTCTTGATTCTGTTTTGATTTTTGAGTAGTTAGCTGTTTCTCACGGCTGTGTTCGCATATTTATAGGTTTATTGTAATGTTATAAATACCTGAGTAATATAGTGACGTAGATATGGATGATATTCGAATGAAGCCCCGCTAAAAGCCTCCACGTTCTACACCCAAAGGCAGATGGGCTCTCTGCTTGTCGGACATCATTTAAATGAGACCGTCGCTGTGAGTCTTCAAGCAGCTCATCAGCCATAAGAGACGCGTTGCCCTCAGCGTCTAAAGTGCGACGGGCTTGTGGATGTTCGCATGTCTGTAGCTCTTAAGACCGCATGATATTCTTCATCCAAGCTCAGGCGGACCTGAGATTGCCCCGAAGTATATTGGCCTCGAGTAACATTAGCAGCTCCCTTAGAACTACGCACTAAATCTGTTTTACGTTTGCGAGGCTTATAATAAAATAAATTGTGTTAATAGTACTTTTCTTAATGCTTACCCGATGTAATGTTTAAATAGGATTGTCTGGCTTCCGTCAGATTTTATTACTGTATCTCCACAACATTTCGAGGGAAAAACTGGCCAGCTTCGCTAGGTAGTGTGGAAACTCATTTTAAACTGTTGGAAACCGCACACACTACTAAATATTGGATTCGCATTGTCATGGGGTAATCTATACACACTTCGAGTCAGCGGCATCCAAGCAAGCGTCGTCTGCATACTATACACGTATGCTATATTTAAAAATATTAACAATACTAGGAAATATAACCTTAAGTATACTCAAGTTGTGTCCATTCATTAAAATCATTTCATTTCCTTAAAATCAGTTCAGGGATGTGACTGTGAAAGCGTAACACACACAATTACTTTCGCTTTTATAGTACTAGTGTGGGTTAAACACACTGAGAGCTGTATAAGCAATGTATTCATTACGTTGAATCGTATTAAGCAGAACTTATCAACCAATAACTAAGTTCAGAAGTCAAAGAGTAGACACATTTCTCAAAACGAAAATATTTTTTTCCTAATTCGCTTTATATTCGCCACCTTAATAAATATCTTGTACCGCATACTTTCTAAGGTATCCAACGTTCTTCCTCAGAATTCAACCAACTCGGTATCAAATTTCATTTATACCAGTCCTGCTTTTTAGCCGCGAAAACGCAACAGAGTTACTTCAAGATTTATAACATTAATATTGATTTATGTGGACAAATTCTAATGATTGTTACAAAGTCTGTATTTGTGAAAGAAATCTTTCACAATTAGGTTTTTATCTGTATTTTGGTATTTTTGGTGTGTCTGTTACAACGTGAACGAGTGCCAGATAATTGACATCGATATCATATTTTTTATTGTCAAAACTGATGCCATTTGTGTAGGATGTGGTGCACTCTTTTATAACTATCTTCATGAATCCTCTTACCATCTCAAATTTTTTGAGAATTCTTGACAGACCTAACTTTAGTTCAGACTTTTTAAAGTGTATTGGTTAACCTTGATGTTTCATCTTTATTTACGAAAGTATATCAGTGGACTCGTTAGGGCTTATCAGCAGGAAATTTGAAAAAGAGGTTATGGCAGTATTTAAATATGTGCTTACCTCAACTTATTTCTTAGTCAACAAGCAGTACTTTGAACAAGTGGAGGGTGTCGCCATGGGAAGTCCTCTGTTTCCCGTAGTGACCAATTATTTTATGGAAACTTCGAGGGAAGAGCAATACAGTTGGCAAGGCTCCAACCTTCCTGCTTCTGGTGATATGTTGTCGATTACGGAACAGCGATATTATCCGTGTTTCTCCAGCGTCTGAATCGCTCCATCGGAATACACAGTGCAGTAATATGGCGTATTACCATTCCTGGATATCATAGTTAGACGAAAAGCTGACGGTACACTGGGACGTAGTGTCTCCTTCAAACCAGTTCACACAGGATTATATTAGCAGGGCATAGGCTGTCATAATCCTGCACAATGCAGTAATGTCCTGTCTCTTTGGTGCACACAACACATGTGACCGCAGATACCGACAGTCTGCCTGTGAATACAACACCTAAGACCGATTTTCCAACAGAATGGATATTCTAATAGATAGACAGGCCATGCATTCCGTTCCAAGCAAGTGCAGAGTAGGGATGTACGAGGGCAGTTCAATAAGTAATGCAACACATTTTTTTTCTCGGCCAATTTTGGTTGAAAATACCGGAAATTTCTTGTGGAATATTTTCAAACATTCCCGCTTCGTCTCGTATAGTTTCATTGACTTCCGACAGGTGGCAGCGCTGTACGGAGCTGTTAAAATGGCGTCTGTAACGGATGTGCGTTGCAAACAACGGGCAGTGATCGAGTTTCTTTTGGCGGAAAACCAGGGCATCTCAGATATTCATAGGCGCTTGCAGAATGTCTACGGTGATCTGGCAGTGGACAAAAGCACGGTGAGTCGTTGGGCAAAGCGTGTGTCATCATCGCCGCAAGGTCAAGCAAGACTGTCTGATCTCCTGCATGCGGGCCGGCCGTGCACAGCTGTGACTCCTGCAATGGCGGAGCGTGCGAACACACTCGTTCGAGATCATCGACGGATCACCATCAAACAACTCAGTGCTCAACTTGACATCTCTGTTGGTAGTGCTGTCACAATTGTTCACCACTTGGGATATTCAAAGGTTTGTTCCCGCTGGGTCCCTCGTTGTCTAACCGAACACCATAAAGAGCAAAGGAGAACCATCTGTGCGGAGTTGCTTGCTCGTCATGTGGCTGAGGGTGACAATTTCTTGTCAAAGATTGTTACAGGCGATGAAACATGGGTTCATCACTTCGAACCTGAAACAAAACGGCAATCAATGGAGTGGCGCCACACCCACTCCCCTACCAAGAAGAAGTTTAAAGCCATACCCTCAGCCGGTAAAGTCATGGTTACAGTCTTCTGGGACGCTGAAGGGGTTATTCTGTTCGATGTCCTTCCCCATGGTCAAACGATCAACTCTGAAGTGTACTGTGCTACTCTTCAGAAATTGAAGAAACGACTTCAGCGTGTTCGTAGGCACAAAAATCTGAACGAACTTCTCCTTCTTCATGACATCGCAAGACCTCACACAAGTCTTCGCACCCGAGAGGAGCTCACAAAACTTCAGTGGACTGTTCTTCCTCATGCACCCTACAGCCCCGATCTCGCACCGTCGGATTTCCATATGTTTGGCCCAATGAAGGAGGCAATCCGTGGGAGGCACTACGCGGATGATGAAGAAGTTATTGATGCAGTACGACGTTGGCTCCGACATCGACCAGTGGAATGGTACCGTGCAGGCATACAGGCCCTCATTTCAAGGTGGCGTAAGGCCGTAGCATTGAATGGAGATTACGTTGAAAAATAGTGTTGTGTAGCTAAAAGATTGGGGAATAACCTGGTGTATTTCAATGCTGAATAAAACAACCCCTGTTTCAGAAAAAAAATGTGTTGCATTACTTATTGAACTGCCCTCGTAAATGAAGATACTGAGGCACCCACTGCAACGGCGTTCTTGCTGTATTTTTTCGGCATGTATTCAAGAAATGCAAGAATCCTGCTACTGCGAGTTACCATCACCCTGAGCCACGTCAACCAGAGTTTTTTGAGCTAGCCAGTCTAAGGTGGAGACCACTAAAATAATATTTTATAAACTCATACTCTCTACCATAATTTACCTCCTCTTACTCTGTATCGTAGAAATAATTTGATGAATATGCATTACTGCTTCTGAGTAATTTTTTATGCTATCTTTCCATAAGAGAACTGATTATTTTTCCTTTTAAAACACGTGTCACCACAACAAACTGCGCTAGGTGACAATATCACTGCAAGTTGTCTTTGTGACGATGACATAGATTTGTAATGTGCCAATACTCGTAACCATCTGGAGAATCTTCCCACAATTTGCAGTATATTGCAGATTGCGGACCCGAAATGCAGTGTAACAAAATTTCACTTTTTGAAACTATCTGCGAAATAATTAATGATCAGTAAAAGTGTTTTATTCACACTCAACAGCATGTACAAGCCATTGAAAGCATAACTGCTTATCGAAATATGAAGGAACTACAATCCTTCAGGGGAATATACAGTAGGTTCACTGCCAATATAAGGGATCTGAACGAAAGTGCACATATGATGACTGGTGCGTGGCGAAAAATTTCGAAACCTCGAACAATCACTGCAGAATACACCAGAGAAACCACTAAAAATTGATTTCGTATTTCTACATTTCCAGAATGCTTCCGACACTGTTCCTCACAAGTGCCTTGTAATCAAACTGCGTGCTTATGGAACATCATCTCAGTTACGCGACTGTATTCGTGATTTCCTGTCAGAGTGACCACGGTTCGTAGTAGCTGAAGGAAAGTCATCAAATAAAACAGGAGCGATTTCTGGCGTTCCACAAGGAAGTCTTGTAGGCCTCCTGGTGTTCCTCATCTATGTAAATGATTTAGGAGACAATCTGAGCAGCCATCTTAGGTTGTTTGCAGATGTTGCCGTCGTTTATCGTCTAGTAAAATCATCAGAAGACAAAAAAAATGACAAAACGATTTAGAAAAGATATCTCTTTGATACAAAATTGGCAACTGACGCTAAATAATGAATCTTGTGAGGTCATCTACATGAATGCTAAAAGGAATCCTTTAAACTTCGGTTACGACAAATCTGTCAAACGTAAACGTCTTAAATTCAGCTGAATACCTAGGAATTAGAATTACGAACAACTTAAAATGGAAAGAACACACAAAGGATGCCGTGGAGAAGACAAACGAAAGGCAGCGTTTTATTGGCAGTACACTTACAAAATGTAACAGATGTACTAAAGAGACAGCCTACACTACGGTTGTCCATCTTCTTTTGGAGCACTGCTTCACGGTCGGGGATGCTTACCAGATAGGATTAGCGGAGTACATCTAGAAAGTTCAAAGAAGTGCACCACGTTTTGTATTATCACGATATAGGGGCAGAGTGTTACTGACATTATACAGGATTTGGATTGGACATCATTTAAACAAAGGCGTTTTTCGTTGCCTCGGAACCTTCTCATGGAATTTCAATCACCAACTTTCTCCTTCGAATGCGAAAATACTTTTTTGACGCCGATCTACATAGGGAGAAACGATCATCATAATAGAATAAGAAAAGTCAGAGCTTGTACGGAAAGATATAGGTATTCGTTTTTTCCGCGTACTGTACGAGATTGGAACAATAGAGAATTATTTTGAAGGTGGTTCGATGACCCCTATACAGGCAATTAAGTGCGATTTGCGGAGTACCCATGTAGATGTAGAAGTAGATGAAAACTTGCAAGAGATGCATCTCAGTACAGCATGGAGGCAATCTAGTGATACTATGAACAAGACAATTCTAAGCCTGCTGTAGCATGCATTTCCAACAGTTTGAACTAATATCGAAATTGTGTAAAAATAAAAGAAAGGTTCCCTCATCTATAAATTACATAAATTTCAAGTAGTTTCATTATGCGATGGATCACAAATCTCTATTTTCGTTGTTTCGACCTCATCGCTTACAATAGGCTTCGTTCGCATCAGCGAAGGACTGTCATATGGAGTACAAGCCTACCATCCATCACGACGATGCGGATGCACTGAAGTCGATTTTGACCAAGAAGAGACCGTACGTTTTAAGACTTAGGGGCTTATGACACGTTGGTAGAATTTCTCATTACTGAATCCTCAAATTAAACAGAGTTAAAGAAGAATACGATGCTTTAAGAAATCTGTACATGGGTGAAGTTTGGTTGAGCAGACCATTTACCATCATGGCGCAACACGACACTGAAAGTTTGATTTTTCTTAAAGAGTTGACCGGACAAAATGGCGTGACTTTACTAGGTACCGAATATGAGTTCCACTGAGTGGTCGTACCGCCTATGCCCTGTGCAAAGATACTTTATTTGCTACAAATTTGATATTGAAATTACACCTACATTAAGATACCAACCGTGCCACATCTAATGATCAGAAACAGACATGAAGACTGAGCGTCTGGCCAACTCATATTCAGATTGTACTCCTCAACCAGCCTCTACCCCGAAAGAATTTTTTCTCTGTAGCCTCAACAATCCACTCCTTGGGACTGGTTTCACATTCATTGTATAGGCCCTTTCTTTAAACATGCTGGTGATTTTGGTGAACACATCTTTGGCTATTTCTAACGTTATGCATTTTCTGCGCTACTGACTCACTCAACCGGTCACTCAGTTTCGGTTGCTGGCTGTCTGCCACGGGCTTCCAGGGGCAAAGAAATTTTGTTTTCAGAATTAATTATAATTATTGTGTGAATTTAAAAATTTAATATACTGTGGTAGTCTATTCATTATAATCTAGAGTCTTACGTTACATGTTTAACGCCGTATTACAAGTACAAACTGTGTAAATGCTTGAGGCAGCATCTTCACTGACACCCCAGAAAATCATAAAAGGAAAAGAGTTTATCACTTATTGATTCTTTCTGTTGCTGCAGACAACTTTAAACTCAGGCACGATGTTTTAATTTGTTACTTCTTTATTACTACTCGCAAAAGATTTTACAGACGGTGCACACATAAACCAATGAAAATAGGGGAGAATGTTGCACCTGGTTTGTAGAGTATCTAGAAACTCATGTTTCCCGGTCTTCGTCTCATTCTCAGAACGGATTTATGAATCACAAGAAGGAACGTTTCCTAGAGACTACCATAAGCAGTTTCCGGCATTTTCTACTGTTTTCGCTGTTGATACATGAAACTGTTTTTTTTCCGACGAAATTTGTGGATTGCAGCCGGTCATCGTAAGCTTCAATCCACGATATTTCGACTGGATGCATGCCACTCATCTCCAGGTGAACCATCGAAGACTAAGATGTTCTCCGCTCTACCCTACAAACCGCACTGAGAGTATTGCCGCCCATGCGTCACACTCACGGTGCCAGATGGGCCACACTGCCCGGCGGCAGCGCCCTCGCTGGTGGAACCGTGAAGGCCAGCTGTCTTCGGTGTTGCCACTCACCGCAGCCATAGGAGTATTCTGGCGTCTTCGTCTGGAGAAAATCTCAGATATAAGGGATTCCACGCATTATCCAGCTGCTAGCCGTGGTCACTGCTCGTTACATTTTCTGTGATGAGTATTTCAGGGCATTCTCTTATAATTGAGTCCCAAAATTAACGTTTTGTCCTATGCCATTCACGGTCCGTTCGAGATACAATGTTCCGCAATTGCAGACTAGCTGGGTTCAAGCAGCATTCTTCCACTGTGCGTGTTAGTTGTCCGATATGGGCCATACCACACTGACCAAATATCTTGGAAGTTCCCGCCTTCTGCAATAACAAGTTATCCTTCACTAATCCCAGCAGGTCCGAAATCTTAAATAGCGGGTGGATAATGACTTTCAGCTGATAATTACCAAGGATTCTTGCTATTTTGAAGGAAATATTTCCAACGAACGGGAAGAGGAACTAGGGACTTTGTTGACGCGATTTCCTTTGTATCCACGTCCCGGTTCTTAGTTTTAGCTGAGAATGCCCTGTTAATTTGCCAGGTTGAGCACCTATGATCCCTGGACACTGTCTTTGAATGTGCAAGCTCTTTAGGCATGCTATCGGCGACCGACACTGTATGGGCGCTGTGTACGATGGTTTTGAGCACGCTCATGGCTTCGGATGGGTGATGGCAGCTTCAAGAGTCGAAGTACAAATCAGTGTGAGTGAGCATACCACAAACAGAATGTCCCAGAGAGCCGTCACTCTTCCGTGTAACCGAAACATCCAAGAATGGGAAACAACGACCTTTCTCTAATTCCGTAGTGAATCGAATGTTCTCATGAATAGAATTAAGATATTGTAAAAACCCCATTAACTTACCTGCTCCGTGGGGCCACCCTATGAAAGTATCATCCGCGTACCTCCAAAAACAGTTGGTTTAAGAACCGCTGATTCAAGTGGTTTTTCCTCAAAATTCTCCTTAAAAATTTTGCCACCAGAAGCGACAAGGGGCTGTCCACTGCTACGCCGTCAGTCTGTTCAAAATATTCCCGACTGAAGATAAAATACATTGAGAAAAGTAGTGATCCCCTCCTGAAACCATTTATCAATTAGTGCCAAGGAATCACGAAGAGGCACCTTTGTAAAAAGAGATACTACATCAAAACTCATTAAAAGATCCGAACTACTTAGGTGGAGAGCCCCACGTCCGTTGACAAAATAGGTTTAGTTCCGTATATGTTGTGGACAGTTGCCACATGATGGTCTCAGCAAGAAACAAGATGTCTGTCATGTGTGGGGCGTCAATATTTCTCACCATAGGCCGTAAAGGAAGACCATCTTTGTGCCCTTTAGATCTTTGTGTTACGCTACTATGTGGCCTTAAATGCTTGATGGTCTCTGGAGGTAAGGGGGAAGAAATCTGGAGTGTACAAGCCTTCATTTGTACACGTGCTGTTGGGTCATGATCAACCATCCACAGCAACGGCTCATTCCTAAGGATGCTGCCGAAGAAAAAAGAAGGGAAACTTGTATACAGAGCCCATACTGTGTCGGATGCGAATAGTTTGGCTAAAGACTACTACATTTAGAGACGGTGTTAAGAGGCAATGGATACCCTACCAGGGAAATTAAGAGGGCATTCTCAGCTAAAAGCACGAACCAGGAAGTGGATGAGGAAGAGAACGCGCAAATTCCCTATCTTTTCTTGTCTTCGTTGGAAATTTCTTTCAAAATAGGAAGAATTCATATTAATTTTCAGGAAAAGTGATTATCCGCCCACTGTCTAAGATTTCTGTATGAAGGTGGTATCTGTACAGATATCATTGGTAATATTGCAGCTCTCGAAGAATGAAGTTATAATGAAATCTTGACCTTTCGCTGCTTACAGGCGTTGATAAATATCAACGAGGGGAGTTGAAAAATGCGTGCCCCCACCGGGACTCGAACCCGGGACCTACAGCTTACATAGCAGACGCTCTATCTCTTTTATTAATTCATTTTGTTCGGTATTATTCGTTGCGTTTGGTCTGGGCGGACGTCTCATGATACCCGTTCAAGTTGATCGTTGATTCCTTTACACAGTTTTTTTAATTACAGAGGGGCAACGCCTCTCTGACCGAACACGCAGAGCTACCGTGCCGGCTTTGACAGATGTCCAGTCGAAATATCGTGGAGTTTACGACGACCGGCTGCAGTCCCAAAAATCTCTTCGAACATTGGATTCGCCAAGAAAAATTTTAAATTTCACAGGTTGTGTTTTGTATATCGTCTATAAATGTTACAAGTTCTTCATATTAATCCATTCGCTGCTGTGGGCGTGTATACACGTCCCGCTGCCCCTTTACCCAGGTGTAGTGCAGGTGTCTAGGCCGACGAGAAAGACAGGCCGTGACGCGTATGTCACGAAGATAGACCTGCGCTCGCTCGCTCAAATCAGCAGACAAACTACGTTTCTACACCTGTTAACTAGGTGTGTCCGTACAAACGAAAACTGAATCTTGTACTGGAATCCTCTATTATGGAATCTTACTGTTATTAGTCCTATAATGATGGGAAGTCCACGGGCCTACTTATTATTTGTTATGGCTATACTGGATACAATAAAATAAAATCGTGCTACAATGATTATCAGTTGCGTAAGGCACAACGTCCAGCATGTAATGAGTACTGTTAAGCAGAAGAGACCAAATTCTAAGAACAAGCCGTTATACCATTTATATCGAGTATTGATCTTCAATTAAATTTTGCTGCAGTACTGTTAACCAGTAAGACTCCATAATAGCAGATTCCAGTGGAAGATGCAATTCTCGTTTATACTTACACGCCCAGGTGCGAGTTAACAGGATAGAAACGCATTTTGTCTGCTGAGCTAAGCGAGCGAGCGAGTTCAGGACTTCCTTCGTGACGTACGCGCCGCGGCCTGTCTTTCTCGTGGCTCTCGGGACATGCGCCACTTGGATTTTCCCACAGAGCTATGGACATCTAAATGCGTCCTGAGCCGCCGACGTGTCACTACTGCGGACGAGTTACTTGCATATCTGGGCTTTTCCAGTGTTTATCATACAACCTATATCCCTCATTGTGTGCCGTCATTTGAAGAAAACGCCGTTTATGAGGTATGACGTTTGCTATATGACCATGATTCGCGATGCGCAAGGGACTGAATGGGCGAGTCGCGAGCGACCGCCTTCGGATATAAAACGTAATAATACGAGAACGAAATTAGATATCATTCTGCTCTCAATTTGAATTAAAATTTCGAAATCTTATCTAACTTCAGTTAGTGTAATGCGTGGTCTAAAACCGGTCATATGTAAAGTTTAAGCAGTGCGTTATTACTTATGCAAATTCTTTAAAATTTAGCACAACGTTTTACTTAATTTGAGTCGGCATATAAGGAAAAGAAATCCAGTCTGTTATCAAGTGATTTATCAGACTGTAAGATACGTGAAAATCAAAGTTTTCAAACTACTAGCTTTCTTAAAAGCGGAGAAGTGTTTCATAGCAGCCGGCGAGTCAGCATGGACGGAACTGAGTGTGTTGCGCCAGACCGTTCATGGGATATACACAACTGCCCATTAAAATTGTTACATCAAGAAGAAATGCAGATAATAAAAAGGTATTCATTGGACAAATATATTATACTAGAACTGACATGTGATTACATTTTCACGCAATTTGGGTGCATAGATCCTGAGAAATCAGTACCCAGAACAACCACCTCTGGCTGTAATAACGGCCTTGATACGCCTGGGCATTGAGTCAAACAGAGCTCGGATGGCGTGTTAGGGTACAGCTGCCCATGCAGCTTCAACACGATACCACAGTTCATCAAGAGTAGTGACTGGCGTATTGTGACGAGCCAGTTGCTCGGGCACCATTGACCAGACGTTTTCAGTTGGTGAGAGATCCGGAGGATGTGATGGCCAGGGTAGCAGTCGAACATTTTCTGTATCCAGAAAGACCCGTACAGGACCTGCAACATGCGGTCGTGAATTATCCTGCTAAAATGTAGGGTTTCGCAGGGATCGAATGAAGGGTAGAGTCACGGGTCGTAACACATCTGAAATGTAACGACCACTGTTCAAAGTGCCGTCAGTGCGAACAAGAGGCGACCGAGACGTGTTACCAATGGCACCCCATACCATCACGCCGGGTGATACGCCAGTATGGCGATGACGAATACACGCTTCCAATGTGCGTTCACCGCGATGTCGCCAAACACGGATGCGGCCATCATGATATTGTAAACAGAACCTGGCTTCATCCGTAAAAATGACGTTTGGTCATTCGTGCACGCAGGTCCGTCGTTGAGGACACCATCGCAGGCGCTCCTGTCTGTGATGCAGCCTCAAGAGTAACCGCACTCGTCGTCTCCGAGCTGATAGTCCATGCTGCTGCAAACGTCGAACGTCGTCGAACTGTTCGTGCAGATGGTTGTTGTCTTGCAAACGTCCCCATCTGTTGACTCAGGGATCGAGACGTGGCTGCACGATCCGTTACAGCCATACGGGTAAGATGCCGGTCATCTCGACTGCTAGTGATACGAGGCTGTTGGGCTCCAGCACAGCATTCCGTATTACGCTCCTGAACGCACCGATTCCATATTCATTGGATCTCGACCAACGCAAGCAGCAGTGTCGCGATACAATAAACCACAATCGCGATAGGCTACAATCCGACCTTTATCAAAGTCGGAAACGTGATGGTACGCATTTCTCCTCCTTACAGGATGCGTCACAATAACATTTCACCAGGCAACGCCGATCAACTGCTGTTTGTGTATGAGAAATCGGTTGGAAACGTTCCTCATGTCAGCATGCTGTAGGTGTCGCCACCGGCATCAACCTTGTGTTAATGCTCTGAAAAGCTAATCATTTACATATCACAGCATCTTTCCTGTCTGTTAAATTTTGCGCCGGCCGAAGTGGCCGTGCGGTTAAAGGCGCTGCAGTCTGGAAGGCGCAAGACCGCTACGGTCGCAGGTTCGAATCCTGCCTCGGGCATGGATGTTTGTGATGTCCTTAGGTTAGTTAGGTTTAACTAGTTCTAAGTTCTAGGGGACTAATGACCTCAGCAGTTGAGTCCCATAGTGCTCAGAGCCATTTTGTTAAATTTTGCGTCTGTAGCACGCCATCTTCGTGGTGTAGTAATTTTAATGGCCAGTAATGTAAAACCCAATAACTCGTGAACGAAAAGAGATATTGTTCTACCCTTAGTTTTAAATAAAATTTCGATATCTTATCGCCATTTCATTCAATGCATTTATGAGTTAAACTCAACCATACACAAAGTTTACGCAATGTGCTTTTACATCTGCGAGCTCTTTAAAATTTCATACGATGTTTTACTTAATTCGATAATGTGCAAAATCAATTTCTTTCAAGTAATACTTTTTAAAAATGGGATGACACGTTTCTCAGCACAGGCACCAGAATTGGCAAGCAATAGAGCCAGAAGAGCAGCCAAAGCGGTGAACTCAAAGAGCTCGTCTAAAGCAGAAAAAGGTTTGACTGATGTGTAATATATCAAAACTAAATTGATAATGTTGTTTCTATTGGCACGGAGTCATATGATCAGAAAAAGTTTCTATATTTGTAGAGCTATTTTCATAATAAGTGCACCGTTAAGGAAACTTTCGTTAGTCGCTCTTCGTACTGTATCTTGAAATGGAAAGTGTCTTTAACAGGCAACAAATGATATTTCAAAATGGAATAAGTTTCTTTGATGTATTAATAACTTTCCCTGTCTCGAAAATGGAGCTTTGTATTAGTTTCCAATAGCTTCTATTTCAATATTGTTGTGTACATAGTTCCGCGTAGTCAGCGCATACACAACATTCCCACTAGAGCGCGCCCTGCTAAGCACAACAGCGAAGGCGCAGCGCTCGTCCGTCTCCGCACTACGAGATGGCGCTTATTTAGAGAGGGACCAAATTCTGCTTCCGCCGATCCGCGTATTAATATGTAACGCAGCCAATGTGATTTCTGCTAACGTAGAACCTTTCCTCCTCGCCGATCACACTCGCGCAGTGATATCTGAACGCTCGAGGTATATAACGAGTGTACAGACCTCCGATTAGTAAGTCTGCATTTGTCTGTATCAGTCTGCATTAGTATGTACCAGTATATAGGCAAGTTTCAGCTACGCCTAATAAGATTACCATATTCCTGTACACAGCCATGAAGATAAATGAATAGACACTTGAGATATGCGAGAATATGATTAACGTACCAAGACCAAAGGAACTTCAGAATGTCAATTGTAAATAGCATCCAAAACCAAGTTAAGTTATTTTTATGCTCGTTATTATTTTAATAAATATGTTTGAAAATTAATCAAGTTCTGTTTAAAGTTGGTCACCGTGAATCTGCTACTCTAAGCGTGCAAGTGCCATTTCTATTGTCTGACCTAAAGGCAGAAGATAAACACGCCACTATAAGACCACGAGACATATTGATGACACTCGCCTACTTCGTTAGAGCGACAAGTCAAATAATCTGATGGTGTGTGTACCGAAGGTCTTGCAGTACGCACACCACAAATATGTATTTAACTTCTGTCTGTTTTTTGATAATACATTGATTTCATTGCACTTACTAATCATTGGCGTGTAGAAGAGTAATAAAATAATTAATTACAGTATTTACAAGATTTTATCGATTGTAACAATTTTAAATGTGAGCTGAATATTCGTTTTCAGCTACATGATTATGGAACAGTTTTTGATGTTTGGAAAAACATTACCTTTCTGGACAAATTTCTGTAATTTCGAAACGCTATCACTGAAAATGAAATAAGAAGAATAAGAAGGAAGTCAGCAATCAGTCGTGATTCACTCTTTTTATTGCAAATCTAGGTTTCTGAGTTTGAAATATGCTATACACATGCTAAGATTGTGTAAAAACACGTGCATGTGCAAGCGTATTGAGTCTATATGACTCACTTCGTACACACTGATCATAGCTACCCTGTAGCTGAAATCCCGATCTTTAATAAAGTACAGACTGAATCACGACTGACTGCTGACTTTCTTCTTGTCTGAATTACATGACAGTCCCTGTGCACAATGGTTCAGATGGAAACCAACCTGATGCAGTAAGAAGATATACACACATCAAAAAAAGCTCTGCATCACCCCAGTTCCCAGAACTCCTGTAGATACATGTTGACTGTGGATATTTTATCACAGACACAGTCCCATTGACTGTTTAGAGATGTCACTAAACCCCAAAGATGTAAACAACCATACATGAGCAGTGCCTATTAGACGGAGGGAGTCAGACAGCCGATCAGTTCCAGTCATTCCACCAGGAAGGAGGTACCACGTCTAGACGGTCAATACCGCGGTTCGATGGCGTCCGCATTGTTACTTCGTGCCAGGAAGGGCTCTCAACAAGGGAAGTGTCGAGGCGTCTTGCAGTGAACCAAAGCGATGTTTTCGGACACGGATGAGATACAGAAAGACAGGAACTGTTGATGACATGCCTCGCTCAGGCGTCCAACGGTTACTACTGCAGTGGATGACCGCTAACTTCCGATTATGGCTCAGAGGAACCGTGACAGCAACGCCGCCATATTGAATAATACTTTTCGTGCAGCCACAGGACGTCGTGTTACGGCTGAAACTGTGCGCAATAGGTTGCATGATGCGCAATTTTACTCCCTAAGTCCATGGCGAGGTCCATCTTTCTAACCACGACACCATGAAGCGCGGTACAGATGAGCCCAACAACATGCCGAATGGACCGCCCAGGTGTGGCACCACGTTCTCTTCACCGATGGGTGTCGCATATGCCTTCAACCAGACAATCGTCGGAGACGTGTTTGGAGGCAACCCAGTCAGGCTAAATACCCTACACACACTGTCCAGTGACTGCAGCAAGGTGGTGGATCCCTGCTGTTTTCGTGTGACATTATGTGGGGGCGACGTACGCTGCTTGTGGTCATGAAAGGCTCCGTAACGGCTGTACGATACGTGAATGCCATCCTCCGACCGATAGTGCAACCATATCGACAGCGTATTGGCAAGGCATTCGTCTTCATGGACAACAATTCGCGCCCCCATCGTGCACTTCGGTCGACTAGAGTGGCCAGCATGTTCTCCAGACATGAACCCTATCGAACAGAACTGGGATAGATTAAAAAGGGCTATTTGTGGACGGCGTGACCCACCAACCACTCTGAGGAATCAACGCCGAATCGCCGTTGAGGAGTGGGACAATCTGGACCAACAATGCCTTTATGAACTTGTGGATAGTATGCCACAACGAATACAGGCATGCATCAATGCAAGAGGACGTGCTACTGGGTATTAAAAGTACCGGTGTGTTTAGCAGTCTGGACCACCACCTCTGAAGGTCACCCTGTATGCTGGTACAATAAGCAATGTGTGGTTTTCATGAGCAATAAAAGGGGCGGAAATGATGTTTATGTTGATCTCTATTCCAATTTTCTATACAGGTTCCGGAACTCTCGGAAACGAAGTGGTGCAAAACTTTTTTAGAAATGTGTATTAGACTTCTATTACAGGGCTGCTACAGGTAAAAGTCTGAGAAATGTTCCAAGGTTAAACCCCCTCTTCTGCCTGCAAAGTTATATCACAGGTCGACACATAGTTCAAGATATATGACCTCATACACATTGTAGTTCGATACTACAAATAAACAGGGTGCTGGTTTATTTGCACGTAATTAGAAAAGCGTACCACCGCCCCTCATCAGCTGCATTTTTACGTCATTTCAAATGGTTCAAATGGGTCTAAGCACATCTGAGGTCATCGGTCCCCTAGACCTAGAACTATTTAAACCAAACAAACCTAACTACATCTCACACATCAATGCCGGAGGCAGAATTCGAATCTCTGACCGTAGCAGCCACGTGGTTCCGGACTGAAGCGTCTAGAACCGCTCGACCATAGCGGTCGGCTTTACGTCACTTACTAAAGATTATTCACACTAAATATGGTTCGAATTAGGACATAAGCAACCGAAAGGTATAATGATTTATTTCGAGAGTTTCGCTTCAGTTGTACTAATATTTATTCAGTGCACGACCGGTTTCAGGGTTTTAAATTCCCATCTTCAGGTGTACGAAATGAATTGTATTTGTTACACATAACACGTGTTCGGGCCAGTCAGTGCAAGAGTAGAAGCACCAACCACGCCGGCGGTGGACAGCTCTGCCAACATGCGGTGCAGTGATTGAGCTCTTGCACTGAATGGCCAGAAGGCATATTATATGTTCCCAAATACAATTTACTTCATACATATGAAGAAGAGATTTTAAAATCGCAAAACCGGTCGTGGTAAGAATAAACGTAAGTACAACTCAAGCGGGTCTCTCTTAATTATATTCTGTTGCATCATAAGATTAGCTTGCGGAAGTGAAAACTTTTTCATGCGTCGTACAATCTGCAGAGTTGTCCCTGCGTCATATCGTTCGAAGAATGACGTGTGTTGAATTCTTGTTGTCATGTTGTCATGGATAATACGTAAAAGGGAATACAGGATAAAAACGAAGAATATCAAACGGTTAATCAGGAGGAAGAAAGTTATGAAAGAGACATATTTCTTAAAAGGGAAACAAAAAGTGACAGAGTTCTGTAAGCTTTCAGCTATGTAATTCTTCGATATTGGGTTGGTACTTGAGATCGTAGAGCTTTTCAATAAGCTTAATAAAAACAACAGATACACATATCAGAGACTTTAAACTTCAATGACCTATTCTCCCTCACTATTTACAATAGTTCGCCAACGCTGGGGGTAACTTATCGATGGCACGACTGTAGAAATTACGTGGTTTTGAGACGAAGAACTGGTCGAGCCATGTTCGGAGCGCAGTTTCATCCAGAAGGGAAGTTTCTTGAAGATCGTTCGATAGAGAGCTCAGGGATGCTGAGGGCAAAAGATGAAATGGTGTATGCGGAAAGAGTTCCCAACCCAAAATCCAGTACGCATTTTTTCTCACTCTAGCAGAATACGGAGGGTGTTATTGTCGAGTAGCATGAATTCACCGCAGTCTTCCAGGTCTGCAAAATGTCTAGTGGTTGACAATAAATAACAGCAGTGATGGTTCCACCTCGGAGGAACAATTCGCAGTAGACCACACCGTCGTTGTTCAACCAGAGGCATAACACTCTCTTTTGTGGATGAGCACAGGTCTATGTACGAGGAGCTGCTGTTTTGTTTGAGCTCGGTCATTCCTTTCTTTTCCTTGTTTTAGCATAAGAACACATTTCTCGTGACAACTAACGATACAGGATACGAATGGTGGCTCACGAGCCACTTGATGACGCGCTAGCAGATATGATCACCAGGTGATTTTTGTGATTTTGGCTTTGAGCATGCGGTACTTATACGCCCGATTTCTGAACTTTCCCCATGGCATGCAAATGTTGCCCAACGGTGGAACGATCTCAGTTCATTACAGTTGATAGTTCTCGAGTACACTGAGGTGGCGTATTGTGGATAAATGCGTTTTAACGATCTCCATCAAATCCCAAATGTCTTCTTCATCGTGGAAAGTCACTAACTTCACAACGATCTTCCTTAAAACGAAAAAACCATTTTCTTGCCGTGCTCGTCGAATGGAACTATCATCGTACACTGCGAAAACGTTTCTGGCTGCTTCCGCTGCTTCACGCGTCCATTTAACTCAAACAGACGAATACGTCGGAAATGGTCCGATTTATCCATTTGGCACTCTATGTTCTAGCGTACGCAACTCCACTCACTATCTGCGAACGATAAATGACGATATGTAACTGAAACTGCAACAGTGAACTACAAATGAAAAGCAAAACTCGCCAAAAAGAAAAACAAAACAAAAGGAAACATAAGGAAGGTAATACCAACATTCAAAGCAGAAGCGCTAAGAATTTATCCAGCAGCCTAATATATTGTCCTAGCCGTAGCTACTAGTAGACATCTGTCACCAGAGTACTTCGGGGGTGATATGACGGGATTCGATGCACCATCTGAGGTGTAATCTGTTTATCCGGCCCGGAGGGGACGCCGGCCACTGCGGAAGGCATTCCTCCTGGGGAGGATGCCTCATCTCCGCCGTAATGACGTCACGTCCCACGCCGCTGCTCTGGAGAGCGGGTTGACGTCATGAGATTGATGCTACATTTGCCGTAGCTACCCCACGTTGCGGTATGCATTCTAACCACGCGTTGTTAATCTAGAGACTGCAACATAGTTATAAATCGTTGCAGATGTTGGAAATTATCCGTCAAATAATGATGCACATCTATGGGTCTGTCCACCCTTATTTTTTCTTGTAAATCTCATTAGAACAAGACTGTCATCAACAGACAAGCCTTCTGCTTAAAGTTATCCGGGTGCAATAGTATATACATTCTTAAAATAAAGACTGTAATCCTTATATCACGATAAGCAATTTCTGGAAATAAATCCACCTTGATTGTAGATACACCCTCAGCGGGTGCAGTAAAATACCAGTTGGTGCCCTGTATCATAGGAGTCAATGGATGTCCACATGGACTCTGAGAATCACTGTAGATACATGGTAGAGGCTAATTTGTAGTTCCATCTCTACATATTTCTTCCAGTTTATGAGTCACATCAAGGGTGTGTAACGCCGGAAATGCATATCCTCCTATTTCCATCTATTGTGCTATTATTTTCTTTCCTTGCTTTGTTACCTCAAGATATGACATTTCTGTCTCTTTATATATTGTAATTGCTTTACTGTTTGTATATATATATTTATGCATTTATGTCGATGTATAATTAGTTTGTTGTGTAAAGAGTATTTGTATTTTTACGCTGGGTCTTGCCTAGGGAAAACTGCTATCGAACGATTACATCGATAGGTCGTGTGAAGAATCAAAGTGTGTAGGATCTTTGGTAGTGTTAACTCTGCCGCGTGGAGCGCGGGCAGAACAGAGTCGGAGTCTGGCGGGAGTAGCGAGTGGAGCAGGTGTGTTGTGTGACGCTCCCGCGAGTTGCCGCGTTTTCGGAGTTTGGCAGCATGTAATTGCGCTCGACTCGCGATGATAGTTTCTGACATGGTGTCGCGGACGGGAAGCATTAGCTGGCGCACATCAAGAGCCCATTTCGCCTGGTGACCGTGTCGAGAAGAAGGCGCGCCAACATCCAGCTTCTGCAACAGCGACGGCCGACAATGAGTGACTGTCGCCACCTCCTCGATCGACGGCTTCAAACCTTCAATCAACCAACAAGGAAGACTAAAAGCACGTAAAGTTTCAGAACTGTATGGCAGACCTCAGCTTTTCAAATTGTTCCATTTGTCTCGCAAAATTACAGCAACTTAGCATGAACCTTTGTTGCTCATTGTCCCAATTGCATTGCCAAGCAGGGTCCCTTCCTTTTCCGAAATGAACCCGAGTGTCGTTGAAATTCAAACGCCAGCATTAACATGATATAATTAGATTTCACTGCTTTAATTTCAAAGTTCAGCAGCTGGCTGCAATATTTAGGTTACACGAGCACAAATTTAGAGTGCGAGTTTTGTTACTGTATTTTAGCTTACTTGTGACTGCAGCTCAGCTTGGTACGTACTAAATTTTACTATTGTTAATTGTTCAGAATCATTTAATTCAAGTTCAAAGTTAATTCTCTTATTTCTAAATTGCGTAGATTCAAGTAGCTTTTGAAATGATTGTTGAGGTAGTCCAAGACTAACCTTATTTTACTGAATGTCGGTGTGCTTCAGAAAGAAAGCTCACTATTAACTTCAGTCACTAAATTAACTTTCGATTTTCCAGTTTTATTAATCCTTTTGCTAAATTAAGTCAGAGTGTAGCGAAATTTATTACTTCTGACAAACTTTCAGTTTTCACACTACACGTGTCAACCTTCAGTTGCCACGCTTCTAGTGTTAATTATATGTGTAATAACCTTTCTTTTTCAGTTACTATAGTAATTGTCCTTAGGACTGGCGACCGTGATTTCCCCCAAATCTCAAATATCTAATTACCGCTAGTTAATTGTTAACGTAACGGCCGCACATTTACTTTCTTTATTAACTTTACCCCTTTTCAAAATTAATTTCCACCAGTTTCATTTGCATTTTTCCTTTCATTTAGATGTAACCCTTTCCTCCCTCTTTACCGACAGGTTAACTTCGGTGACGATTGCTTTTCCAAAATTACCATTAGGTACACGCGGTTTAATTTTTCACTGTCATTAAGGTCGATAAGTGAGGGGGAGGTTACACGTGGCGACCGTGACAGGACAATCTTCAGATTTGAGGTTGTTCTGGACACGAATTTTCTTTGGTGCAAATGTCGTAACAAAGTACTGGTTACGTACAGGCCGTTACGTCAGCGAGTAATCCTAATTATATTTGAGATTTGTCATTTATATTGAAAATTATTAAAATGAGTGAAGGCAACAATTACCAAAATTTGGTAGACTTGGATACGGAACAATCGGTCGAACAGTGGGAAACGCGCACGGCGGTTCCCATTGTTCAGGGGCAGGCGGCTAGCATGAAAGACGCGACCGCCGAAACGCAACAAAGAGCAGAAATGGAATTCCAAACTTTAGAAAATGTTTCGGAATCGGAAGCGAAATTCAAATCTGTACCCCTTGATGATGAATACGGGGGAACATGTATAGAGGAACCAGCTACGGAAGTAAAACCGGTAGTCTCCGGGAATTTAACTGATTTATTGAATGTTTTGATTAATGAAATCAAGAGTCAATCGGCAGAAATTATAGCTCTGTCTGCCAAGCAAGAAGCTCAGTCTGAAAAGATTGAACGAAAGCTAGACAATCAGAACAAAGCAATTAATGTTGTTAACAACAATGTTGGAGTTGTTAATACAAAAGTTGATAAAATCAAAGAAGATATTGTTGTAATTAATACCGAAATCGGTAATCTTAAACAGGAAATGATAGGCGTTCAGGCGGAAATTGCGAGCATAAATACTCGTTTTGATTCCGAAATTAGCAGAATCGAGAAAAGTGTAGGAGAAGCAGTTGCTCCGATTATCGAGAATAAGGTGACGGAACAAATTCAATTAGTGAAAAAAGAGGATCAACAGAAGGTGGAAACTTTAAAGGCTTTAGTGTCCGAAGTAGACACTAAAGTGAGGGAGCAGGCTAATACCTGCGAAGAGAAAAAGAGGGAAGTGGAAACGCTTGCGACAACCACTTGCCAAGTAATTACGAGAGTGTCGGAATTAGAAAAGAAACTTGACGAAAAACAGAGCTATGTGCCAATCTGTGCACATAGTTCGGAATTGTTGACGAAAGAGGAGCGGTTCGACCCCTTGAAAAAAGGCGGTATACACGCGACGGATTTCATTAAAAATTGTGAAAGAGTTTTACCCAGATCATGGACAAATGAGAGAAAAATTAATGCGGTTATTGATGTGCTGGCTGGTGATGCCAAGCGTTGGGGCTTAAACCTCGACATTACGAACCTGACTTTTGACGAGTTTAAAAATTTGTTTCTGGCTGAATACTGGTCAGAGCAAAAACAGCAAAGTGTCTGGCGCGAATTTGTCGTATCGAGGCCTTTCGATGCGAATTCGCGCGGTTCGATGAGGGAGTTTTGTGAGGGCTGGATCCGCAAGTTGGAATATTTGCGTGATCGCCGCACGGAATCCGAAATAGTCTGGGAACTCTACAAAAAGCTTCCAGATGATACAAAACGCTACGTAGGAAGCAATTACAGGACAATCAATGATTTCCTGGAAAGAGTTGAGGACGAGGACAATAGGCGCAATAATCGCGACAGTGGTAGAGGCCGTGGTAACAACAACGGGTACCACAGCAACCACAACAACGATAACCATGGGAATAATGCATACCGCAACCATGGCAGCAATAACAATAATGGTTCGGACCGTAATAACAATCGGTACAACGCAAATAATAACCGGAATGACAGAAACCAGTATCATACTAGCGTGATACGGGCTGCGCAGAATAGTAATAACGCCAGAGGGTGTGACCAGCCGCCTCAGCAGTATCCGGGGAGCGTATCTGCTGGGACGAGACAGGGAAACCATTAGCCGCGCCGGTGAGGGGCCGAGCGGGCGTGGAGAAATTTTGGCGGCCCAATAACAAGAGAAAACCCAGGTGTCCCCGTTATGAAAATTCCGTATGGAATAATCAACGGCGGGAGAGTGTGCCAGTGTTAAGAGAAAGGAGTGCGCCCACAAGTAGTAGATCAGCAGTATACACGGCAGTAGGTAGTACATTCACTGTCAGTGAGAACAATTTAAGTAGTGTTCCGGAAATCGATTATAAAGTGGCAGCTGTAATATCCACAGCGGAACTGGAGATTGAGTTTAAGAATGGTTCGCAATTGTTGAGAGAAGATCAGATGTCGGATAACACGTCCGTCATCGAGCGAGGGGATGCAGAGAGGGATGAGGTCTGGTTAAGGCAGTTCGGTCGCTTACACGACGAACTAAGAGATTATAGGGGTCTGTATGGGAGAAGCGTTTATGGGGAGCGCGTGAAGGATTTTCCGCGTCTCGTCCCGCAGGAAGATAGTGTTTGTGAAATGATAGAAAGTTCTGGCCCTAATCGGCAGACTTTACTAGAAATAGTTGATGTTAAGGGGGAGCACGAGCAAGATTCGTCGTGTTTCGTCCCGCAGGAGTTAGATGTTGAAGTAGTAACGGAAAGTTCTGGCCCTAACCGGCAGACCTTACCGAAAGTTTCAGTGGTAGAAGTAACCGACCCATCCGACGCAAACCTCCAGTTTAAACATTGCGAGAGTATTAAGGAGAAAGATTGCGAAAATTTTAGTGATAGCCGGACACGATTGGTAGAAAAGCACATAGATTACAACGTGTATGAGGTTAGAGCTGACATTATACGGTCAGACGATAGCAGTGTGGGTTGCGCAGATCTAGCGGAAGTAATTGCAGAAACTACTGGACACAATCCTCCAGGTAGATTGGCGGATGAGATTAATCTGACCAAAGTGGAATCAACGAAGGTGACAATTAGTGAATTGATAGCAAAGCAACACTCACTAGTTGACGAGTTACAGGAAAAGGTTTCGGTGTTGGAGGCGAAGCTACAGACTAAGCCTCAGGACAAACTTGTTGAAATTAAAACTGTATGTGAACAGAGGCTGAAAAAGCCGCCAGATAAGCCGGATTTGGGATCAAAGCCGGATGGTTTTTTTTGGAATGACCTGGATATAGACGAGGATTTACTGTGGGAAAATAAAGAAACAGTCGAGGACAAGTGTAGACGGGTAGTAGTGTCTGTTAATATGCACGACCTACAACTAAACGTGTTGATTGACACCGGTGCAGAATTGAGTGTTGTATCTGGGAAAATATTTGAGTTACTGAAAGACAGACCTGGCATCGTAGTTATGCCAGTAACAGGAGTGAAAATTATCGGTGCTACTGGGAAGGCCAGTAAACCGGCCACAAAACAGATTTTTGTCAACTTCGAGATATGTGGGGCACGATTTGAACAAGAGTTTGTCGTCGTGCCAGACTTAACTACGGAAGTAATTATCGGGTTTGATTGGCTATTAAAGTACCGTGCAGTGATTAACTGCGAGAGCAAAACTTTGACATGTATGTCACTAGATAAAACAATGGTAGTTGGTTTTGACGAGGCAGGAGACGGTGTGCATAGGCAATACCAGCCTATAAACATTGTTAAGTGGCCGGATGACATTGACGTAGGAATGAATTTGAACTACCGTAACATGAGGAATCTCGGCATTGACAATAATGTAGAAAGTGAATTGGAAAGTATTGTAGACGGTGTGTCAAACGTAACACACGAACAAAGACGAGGCCGACTTTCCCGTACCTATTGTCATCACAACCATAGGGCATGGGGCTAATATGAAGCAGAATTTAAGAGAATTATGAACACCTTGAGACATGAATCGACGGGATTTTCTCCAGAGGAAATCCTGTTGGATGACAGAAGTAAAAGTTTAGTGGAAGAGATAATCAAATTCCCTCCACGGATTGACATTAGTATTGGTGTGAAAAGGGATCGTTTGCGAGAAGTAATGAAGCTAAAAGCCGATGCTCGCATACGTCGTCATGACGCTAAAGCGCGTTTTGCTAAGTTTGCAATCGGAGACTTAGTACTTGTAAAAGCTCATGAGAAATCGAGCGAGATAGACAATGAAATCTCTAAATTTAAGTTTGTTTATAATGGACCATATAAAGTCATTGGTATACCTCACACAAATGCTTATTGCTTAGAGTATCCAAGCTCTGGAAAGCTATTAGGTATACGAAACACTGTAGACCTGAAATTGTACCAACCAAGGATTGATTAGTACCACAGATAGGATCATTTGTGCAGTATGTAGATAAAGAGCGTAAGATTTAAGGATGTGCCATGTGGCGATGCTTTTGCCTGACCTAGAGGTCATTAAAGAAGTTGTAATTAATAAGTAATTTATGTTGATTAAATGATTTAAGAGTTACTGAATATTAATCAATTTAAAAATCCAAGCTGCTAGTTTAAGTTTTCAGCTGAGTCACAGTAGATTAAGCAATGTAAATATGATTTTGTAACTAGCTGTAAGATTTCATGAATATGTGTTTTACTAGTCATTGCCGATGTACTTAGACGCTGTTTTAAGTTTCAGGCTTGTACATGTGTGATGATGGACAGTGTTGAGTTATCCACTGTGATAGTGTTTATGGACTCCTTTGAGATTACTCGGGAGTGAGTTTTTCCGAAAGAATTCAGTGGAACGGACGTTCTGGAAACGCCGTCACAAGGGCGAGTGAGATCAAGCGTGCCGCACACGCGGGCGCAACAATACTGGCGAGGCGAGCCGCTGTCGGCTCTTGTGCCGCTGTTGGCTCTTGGGCCGCTGTCGGCATTCTTTGTACTTGCGAGTACGGAAGGCGAAATTGTTTTTCTTCCTGGACAGCTGAAAGAATTCTACTGTCAATATTTATGTTTTTTTCGATCTGATGTGTGTTATTTTCTTGTTTAGCGTTTAATGGACTCCCATGACGAGAATATTAATTATGAAAGGGTTATGTAAAAATGTGTATTCTATGTAATTAATTATTAATTTGCGTATTTTGATCTACCTGTTTTTATGACCATGTACTCTGATTAATTTTGTAAATAGTATTCCATTTCTTGATACTGTTGGGAATTTTGACAATTTTAGAATAGCTAAACCATTTTCTATGTTTTCTATGAATTTTAATATGTTGTCAACCTGTTTTATTTTGTTCAAGATGACAGAGTGGAATAAGATTAGGAGTGTCTCCACTCAATTATTATGGTCTAAAAAAATTTATTTATGCTTAATTAGACGAATGCTAAATTTTGTTGATGTTTTGAGCATATGCATTTCCGCTGTTTCCTTTTTGGGACATTTTCTGAGTCTGTTTACGTTACACGAACATCCTCAGACAATGTGGGGCACGTGTAACGCCGGAAATGCATATCCTCCTATTTCCATCTATTGTACTATTATTTTTTTCCTTGTTTTGTTACCTCAAGATATGACATTTCTGTCTCTTTATATATTGTAATTGTTTTACTGTTTGTATATATATTTATGCACTCATGTCGATGTATAATTGGTTTGTTTCGTAAATATTATTTGTATTTTTACGCTGGGTCTTGCCTAGGGAAAACTGCTATCGAACGATTACGTCGATAGGTCGTGTGAAGAATCAAAGTGTGTAGGATCTTTGGTAGTGTTAACTCTGCCGCGTGGAGCGCGGGCAGAACAGAGTCGGAGTCTGGCGGGAGTAGCGAGTGGAGCAGGTGTGTTGTGTGACGCTCCCGCGAGTTGCCGCGTTTTCGGAGTTTGGCAGCATGTAATTGCGCTCGACTCGCGATGATAGTTTCTGACATGGTGTCGCGGACGGGAAGCATTAGCTGGCGCACATCAAGAGCCCATTTCGCCTGGTGACCGTGTCGAGAAGAAGGCGCGCCAACATCCAGCTTCTGCAACAGCGACGGCCGACAATGAGTGACTGTCGCCACCTCCTCGAGCGACGGCTTCGAACCTTCAATCAACCAACAAGGAAGACTAAAAGCACGTAAAGTTTCAGAACTGTATGGCAGACCTCAGCTTTTCAAATTGTTCCATTTGCCTCGCAAAATTACAGCAACTTAGCATGAACCTCTGTTGCTCATTGTCCCAGTTGCATTGCCAAGCAGGGTCCCTTCCTTTTCCGAAATGAACCCGAGTGTCGTTGAAATTCAAACGCCAGCATAATTCCATTTCACTGCTTTAATTTCAAAGTTCAATTCAAGCATTAGCTGGCTACAATAGTTAGATTACACAAGCACAAATTAAGAGTGCGAGTTTTGTTACCGTATTTTAGCTTACCTGTGACTGCAGCTCAGCTTGGTACGTACTAAATTTTAATATTGTTAATTGTTCAGAATCGTTTAATTCAAGTTCAAAGTTAAATCTCTTATTTCTAAATTGCGTAGATTCAAGTAGTTTTTGAAATGATTGTTGAGGTAGTCCAAGACTAACCGTATTTTACTGAATTTCGATGTGCTTCAGAAAGAAAGCTCACTATTAACTTCAGTCACTAAATTAACTTTCGATTTTCCGGTTTCATTAATTCTTTTGGTAAATTAAGTGTAGCGAAATTTATTACTTCTGACAAACTTTCAGTTTTCACACTACACGTGTCAACCTTCAGTTGCCACGCTTCTAGTGCTAATTATATGTGTAATAACCTTTCTTTTTCAGTTACTATAGTAATTGTCCTTAGGACTGGCGACCGTGATTTCCCCCAAATCTCAAATACCTAATTACCGCTACTTAATTGTTAACGTAACGGCTGCACATTTACCTTCTTTATTAACTTTACCCCTTTTCAAAATTAATTTCCACCAGTTTCATTTGCATTTTTCCTTTCATTTAGATGTAACCCTTTCCTCCCTCTTTACCGACAGGTTAACTTCGGTGACGATTGCTTTTCCAAAATTACCATTAGGTACACGCGGTTTAATTTTTCACTGTCATTAAGGTCGATAAGTGAGGGGGAGGTTACAGGTGCTGGCAGTCACATTTACCCTTGGCCCATGCGCACGTCACCACATATCTCACCTAGTCGCTACGTAGCACCGAGTACACGTGAATGTGAGTGAACCGTAAGCTATATTACAGGATTGTCGGCTACTCCTGTAGCTGATTCCATCTTGTCCGTGCAAAGATATCCCAAACTATTAAATCAGGCTGTTGCGTTCTTCACTTATTGTGAACGACCATCTTGCGACTCTGGGTCCAAAACAAAAGACTTTCTATTTGCACCTTACTTGGAAGCACCCTGAGGCATTACACATATATTCGATATAATAATTTCGGTGTGAAGACTGGTCTTGAAGTAATACACTTTATGACACAGTGAATTGACCTGCACAAGAAATGAGCAAGACGCTGCACTTTTGATATCAAAAGCAGGGTCAGAAATTAATAGATGACTTGAATATGTCAAAATCGCAAAACGGAAAGTGGTAATATACACTCCTGGAAATTGAAATAAGAACACCGTGAATTCATTGTCCCAGGAAGGGGAAACTTTATTGACACATTCCTGGGGTCAGATACATCACATGATCACACTGACAGAACCACAGGCACATAGACACAGGCAACAGAGCATGCACAATGTCGGCACTAGTACAGTGTATATCCACCTTTCGCAGCAATGCAGGCTACTATTCTCCCATGGAGACGATCGTAGAGATGCTGGATGTAGTCCTGTGGAACGGCTTGCCATGCCATTTCCACCTGGCGCCTCAGTTGGACCAGCGTTCGTGCTGGACGTGCAGACCGCGTGAGACGACGCTTCACCCAGTCCCAAACATGCTCAATGGGGGACAGATCCGGAGATCATGCTGGCCAGGGTAGTTGACTTACACCTTCTAGAGCACGTAGGGTGGCACGGGATACATGCGGACGTGCATTGTCCTGTTGGAACAGCAAGTTCCCTTGCCGGTCTAGGAATGGTAGAACGATGGGTTCGATGACGGTTTGGATGTACCGTGCACTATTCAGTGTCCCCTCGACGATCACCAGTGGTGTACGGCCAGTGTAGGAGATCGCTCCCCACACCATGATGCGGGTGTTGGCCCTGTGTGCCTCGGTCGTATGCAGTCCTGATTGTGGCGCTCACCTGCACGGCGCCAAACACGCATACGACCATCATTGGCACCAAGGCAGAAGCGACTCTCATCGCTGAAGACGATACGTCTCCATTCGTCCCTCCATTAACGCCTGTCGCGACACCACTGGAGGCGGGCTGCACGATGTTGGGGCGTGAGCGGAAGACGGCCTAACGGTGTGCGGGACCGTAGCCCAGCTTCATGGAGACGGTTGCGAATGGTCCTCGCCGATACCCCAGGAGCAACAGTGTCCCTAATTTGCTGGGAAGTGGCGGTGCGGTCCCCTACGGCACTGCGTAGGATCCTACGGTCTTGGCGTGCATCCGTGCGTCGCTGCGGTCCGGTCCCAGGTCGACGGGCACGTGCACCTTCCGCCGACCACTGGCGACAACATCGATGTACTGTGGAGACCTCACGCCCCACGTGTTAAGCAATTCGGCGGTACGTCCACCCGGCCTCCCGCATGCCCACTATACGCCCTCGCTCAAAGTCCGTCAATTGCACATACGGTTCACGTCCACGCTGTCGCGGCATGCTACCAGTGTTAAAGACTGCGATGGAGCTCCGTATGCCACGGCAAACTGGCTGACACTGACGGCGGCGGTGCACAAATGTTGCGCAGCTAGCGCCATTCGACGGCCAACACCGCGGTTCCTGGTGTGTCCGCTGTGCCGTGCGTGTGATCATTGCTTGTACAGCCCTCTCGCAGTGTCCGGAGCAAGTATGGTGGGTCTGACACACCGGTGTCAATGTGTTCTTCTTTCCATTTCCAGGAGTGTAGTATTCCGAGGGCCGTGAAAACGAATATATAATATGTTTCATGAGTCTAAGACACCTACGCGACAGCGCGATAGATTTGCCTCGATATATCCTAATCATTGAAAAGGGTGTAAAATAAAATAACTGCATTCATACAGTGCTTATCCTGTATAAGCAAAAGCGAGCTAAGTGACGAGAAAGAAGAAAATGGAACGATAATAAATGAAAAGAAAGGAAAGGAAAATAAAGAAAAGGAGTATGAGAAGAAACACGAAAATGAATATGGAATGGAATGAACGAAATCTTTGATCGCCAATAAGGAACTTAAGAGGTTGTAACTGTCCTCATATAGAAGTTTTCTCAGCAACAAGACTAGAGTTTTACCTGTATGTTTGGGAATTTTTGCGAAAAAATGCAGATGTGCTACATGCTTGCTTCAGAATCAAGTCAAACTACTAAATGAGAGAATCAAACCAGTTCCACAAGGCAAGTGAACCTTACCGGATTTGTAGTGCGGCAGTCAACAGAATATGAAACTCGTTTGATGAACTTAGAGCATAAAAGTCAACTTAAATTTAAATTTTGTTTTAAAGATTTCGACAAGTGTTGGACAGGAAAGCGGAAAAATTTTGATAAAAGTTCTGATAAACAGGGACTTCAATAGGCTTGTCAGGTAACCTATTTTTAACATACTCAGTGGCACATATTCCAAACTGAAAATTAATGGGTGACTAACCCATGTGCTAAGAAGAAACCGTTTCATAAGTGAAACCAATCCATTCTAATGGGCTATGTACGCCATAAGCGGAAATTCGTTAAGGAAATTTATGTTCACCAATCCTGTGAATCTGTAATAAAGCAAGCGGCAAAATTTGGGTGTGTATGTGAAAATTCAACAGACACGGTTGCAACTTGTATAATCTTATTGGAGTTAGGAGCCGGGTCCTGGAAATGAAGTACTCAAAAAGAACATTTTCAAACTTCGTTTCAAGTGAATTTTCTTATAAATCTGGTTCGGTGTTGTAGAGTTGACCACGTGGATCGCATTCATTTCACTGTCAATATCCTGAATTTGAGCATCGCATGCCACCCACATGAAGTCATTGCACAAACAATGAGACAAACTATTTTCCATGACACATACGTCTCGGCAGTGAGTCAGCTCCTTACGAGAAAGGTGGTGGCAATCATCGAAAGATGATGAAACTTAGACAAAACGTGCATTGAAAACCGAGAAATATTTATATATGTATATAGCAGCAAAACAGTCTGAGGCCACATATATTTAAGTATGTTTGAGCCGAGCCTTTATGATATACACTAATGAATCTGGCATGCTCTTAACGAACTACTGACGTGTTTGGCACTGCTATACTCGTAGTAATGGTATCATTTATCGTTACATAGCTACTACGCATGGAACACCAGAAACTACCTCCAGTACCCACCCTTCAATACGACGCATTTTTAACAACAATGCATGATGTGGCGAAGGCTCTGGTTGTAGAAATCTGCATTTGGACTGTTCAGGGAACGGTCCACCTCAAAAAACACTAATCCGTCACTTTGGAAAGGCGTGCCACCAAATGTTTCCTTCATCCGAAGAAGGACGAAGAAGTCACTGAACGCCATGTCAAGAACATATGGAATATGAGGCAAAGTTATTTTAGAAAACAGATTAAGGAAAAGTCAACCTACGTTTCTAGCATTTGTAGACTCAGAGAAAGCTTTTGACAATGTTGACTGGAATACTCTCTTTCAAATTCTGAAGGTGGCAGGGGTAAAATACAGGGAGCTGAAGACTATTTACAATTTGTATAGAAACGAGATGGAAGTTATAAGAGTGGAGGGACATGAAAGGGAAGCAGTGGTCGGGAAAGGTGTGAGACAGGGTTGTAGCCTGTTCCTGATGTTACTCAATCTGTCTATTGAGCAAGCAGTAAAGGAAACAAAAGAAAAATTTAGAGTACTAATTAAAATCTATGGAGAAGAAATAAAAACTTTGAGGTTCGCTGATGACATTCTAATTCTGTCAGAGAGAGCAAAGGACCTAGAAGAGCAGCTGAACGGAGTGGACAATTTCGTAAAGGAGGATATAAGATGAATATAAACAAAAGCTAAACGAGGGTAATGGTATGTCGTCGAATTAAATGGGGTGATGCTGAAGTAATTAGATTAAGGAATGAGTTCTGCTATTTGGGGAGCAAAAAACTGATGATGGTCGGAGAGGATATAAAATATAGACTGGCAATGGCAAGGAAAGCGTTTCTGAAGAAAAATTTGTTAACATCGAGCATAGATTTGTGTCAGGAAGTCCTTTCTGAAAGTATTTCTATGGAGTGTAGCCATATATGGAGGTGAAACGTGGACGATAAATAGTTTAGACAAAAAGAGAATAGAGGCTTTCGAGGTGTGGTGCTGTTGTGACCGCCGGAACAAGCCAAGTCTAATTACAGTCGTTTCAGGCAGTACCTTGAGAATAGTACGTAGGAAGAAGTTAAAGTTGTAGCGCTGGACGCCTCGCGTGGCCGAAGGGTCAGCCGAGGCGGAAGTCAAACTGTTGGTCAGCGGCGCTTGATAAGAAAGCAAACAGCCAGCAGATACAAACGAAGGTCTGTGTAGGGACTCATGATAGGCAATCAATTAAGGAGTACCAACAGATAGCATTCCTGGCTAGGGAGAGAGGTCCGGGAGAGGAGGGAGAAAGAAAGAGGACCCTTGGTGGAGACAGCGCTACGTCATGAGGAGCCAATGAAGGGCTCAGGACGCAGTGCGTGACCAATGTGATATTCGCTATTTTTGACTACATTAAAACAGCAAATACGAGTAGTTAATACTTTCAGCCAGAAGGCAGATACTTGTTTGTAAATAATGATTAATGTATAATGAGGCGCCGCATGGCGACAGTGGAATTTTCTAATGATGTAATTTGTCGTCTTTGGGCGGCAATAAAAACAGAAAAATACGGATAGATATACGATCCTTCACTATTTTGTTCGCTGGAGAACAAATGAAGCCTTGAGCGCTAAGAAGACTTGTACTGTTTTTCTCAAGTAAGACGGACGCAGATTTGCGGCAGTCTGATCTAAATTTTACTAAATGTATAAAAACGTGTTATGTCTAAGTTTGAGTGAAGTGTAAAGAACTGTTATAACTTACCGTGACGACGCACGAGCGACTCAAAGAAGACAATGGCCATATAAAAGAGCGCTCAATGGACATGATACGGATATAAAAATCTACCGTCATTGTTGTATTAAGCTTAAGGTACGATATATGTTTTAGTTATAATAAATATTTGTTCTGGGAATACTGAATCATTTAGCAGTGCTCATTCCTATTACCTCCTCAGTATTATTTTCATTTTAATTATGCATTTTGCTAATATTGCAGACACCAAGATCAGCAGCCCAATGTGCGTGTTACATTGATAAAAAGAAAACTGTTTTATCGTCTTCTCGCATCAGCTTTAATATCGAATTTCCCTTTTGTGTGATGTTACAGTTGTTTTTGCGCCCTTAAGAACTTTCTGGTCCCTTAGGAAATTGTTTTGTCATAACAATAACTTCACAACCGGGTATGATCGTATCTACGATCATGAAGTAATTAGAAAGACGATAACGCAATTTCTTAATCAATAGCACGCTAGTTGAGACTGCCTCAAACCACGCGAAACTGCAAGTAGAAACTATTCACATCTCATAACGCAATATTTTATGACAATGGTCAATCCATGATTCTTACGCCAATTGTGATTGATAAAATAGTAAGCTAAATCTCAATTTCCAACTTTCCATTGAATAACAACATCACTTCTATTTTGTAACATCACACTTGGCGCCCGAACAGGGACTTGACCAAAAATTAGTTCAAATTCTTGGAAAATTTTCAATGTGCTTGTGTTAATAAATGTTCTGTCGTTTCATGTACACATCATCTCTCTGTGAGTAAGACAGAAAATACGCTGGTCAATATCGCAGTTTAATTACCGAGAGAAAAGAAATGAAAAGAGACGTGAATTTGCTGAGACAACATAGCGGTAATCAAGCCATCAAAAAGTAAGTCAGAATTTTGCATACGCAGTGTAGTGCTTCAGTAGCGACGTTGCTTTTCCAAGTCGATCCACATCCTTTCTATCTCCTTCCCGCTATAGAAAATCTGCTTTATTTTATCTTTCAAAGTAAAATTCTTCGTAGTCTGATAATAGAAATTATTTCGTCCCATTGTTAGTATAGCTGTATTACATTTTCAACATGGTGGATAGTGTGTGCAATTTGCAGTGAAGAGCATCTTCATTCATTTTTCTGAAACGTTTAGGTTCCATCTTGTCTTCTCGCCAGATAGAATTTCATTTGTTGCTCACGCGAGAGCGGTGCTCTTAGCGGACTCACCACGTCACTGACAAACGGCGAAAGCCTTACGTAGCACGTGATTTACTGACGAAAATGGCAGATAGTAAACAGAGACAGGTGACAACAGGAGACGGGAGTGAAGACGTTAATAGTATTCCATACCCTTTACGATCGCGAACGGTAGGTTCCCGTGTGGAAACTGAACTAATCATGTCTGTAACAGGGGAAAGTGACCCTAAAGTCCAAATTCTTCCCTCTGCAGCTACAAATGACCTCGGTGCGTTAATTGAAATGCTGAAACAACAGTTTGACGCAGTAAATGATACTATAAAAACACAAAATGAGACTGTTAACGCCCGATTAGATGCAGTAAAAACACAAAATGAGACTATAAAAACACAAAATGAGACTGTTAACGCCCGATTAGATGCTGTAAGCGAATCAGTAAAAACACACATTGAGGCTGTTAACGTCCGATTAGATTCTGTAAGCGAATCATTAAAAACACAGCTAGGCACAATCAAAAAAGGTCTGCATAAAGAAATTACGGCTGAATTAAATACCCATTTGGGTGAGGTGCAAACTAAGATCAGTGATCAAATTCAGAAAATGCAGAAACAGGTGAAAAGTGAAATAGCTGAAGTATCTGGAACATTAAACACAAAAATTCAGGCAGCTACCAAAGAAATAAGCTCAGTTAGAAATGCAGTATCTGACATTGAAGGTGTAGTGGAGGATCTGTCGAGGCAGATAGACTCAATCAATATTGAAGAACAGGTTAAGAGCACCGTGAAAGCACACGCGGAGGCATTGTCGGAACACTACGGTGAATGGATAAAGGGTAAAGATATTTTTATCGAAAAGAAGGTCAGGGAGGAGCTTAGGGAGACTGTCAATGATGTAACTTATGAAATCTTAGCTGCTCCTGGTAAGTCTGGAGACACAGTGGGTTCTGAATTGGGACACATTCGGAGGACACTTACACGGGATCTTCTCGAGTGGAAGCAGCAAGTAGTGGACGTAGTCAGAAGGCTGAGAAACTGGGTAGAAAATCCGCACACGCATACGCAAACTATAGGGAACAACTCTTTAGACGGTGACGAATGTCAGTCAACTCCTTATCGTTCACCGCCTGATTACATGCAAAACAACAGTCCTGTTGAGTCCCGAGTAGGGAAAATAAATGATCCGCCCACAATCGTGAATTTAATGCAAGAGGAAAGTGTGATTAAGCATCGCACTTTTCCTGTTTTTCATCCGCACAAGCGAGAAATACACCCCATCGTGTTCCTAAAGAATTTTTCCGGCATATTTCCCAGGAGCTGGACAGACAGGCAGCGTATTCAGTTCGTCACTGGCTTTATTTCTGGTGATGCAGCATTATGGGGAACGGAAATGGTAGACACGTGTAGGAATTATGAAGAGTTTGAGAAAATGTTCTTGGCAAAATTTTGAAGTAATGGGGTACAGCAGAGATTAAGGAAGGAGGTGTATGGTGCGAAGATTTTCAATGAGAAGCATGGAAGTCTCCGGCGATACTTCGAGAAGTATCTAGCAAAAATTAAGTTCTGGGATTCTCAGATTTCTTCCAAGGACGTAATTATGATTCTCAAAAGCAAACTTCCTGTGTCTATTAGAGAGAAACTAGTAAATGTGTCCGAAGAAGACACGGATGTATTCCTTTCTGTGCTGGATTCCTTAGATTTAATTAGCGAGGATGTGCGCTCCAAGGTTGGCAGCGGCAAATTCTTCCCTGGCAGCCAGCAGAATGCATCGCACGCGGACAACAATGCGCCGAAGGAGAGAGCGAGCTACTGCGACCGCTGTTGCCAACCTGCCAGCCGTTATGAAAACGCAAACGGCAATAACTTTAAATGGAAGCAGATAACCAATTACAGTAATCAGCAGAGATACCTCCCAATTTACAACCACCAGGTACAATATCAGTACGGAAACCCACCCTTTAAGTCTGCGCCTGAGCAGTATGGAAATTCTCCACAAACGATTGGTAATTTTTCAAATGGGCCAGTGTACAATCAAAGTTATAGGTCGAAAAATAGCAAGTGGCATGGGCAAGGCGGAGGCCACCCAGCACATCAGAACAACTTTTCACAGAATAGAGGACCGCGGAACAATTTTCAAATGGTACCAAATGCGAACTTTCCTTCACAAGGAAATGGTTCTGCCGGCAACCAAAAGATCGGGCGACAGCAGCCGTCTCAAGTATTTTATTCACAAGTGAATGCACCCAGTGGATTTTACCCCTTTACACCGGCATTTGTACCACATAACCAGCACCAATATGAAACGGAACAAACACTTAAGGCCATGAATGACAAACAGATTAAACATCCTGCGGAAAATTAGAGGCAGCGCCTTTCAGCCTCCAAGAGGTCGCTGCGGATTTTGAGTGGGGGTACTAACGAATACTCTGATTCTGAGTATGTTAATGCGATACGGTACGACCGTGAGACCGACTTACGAGATGACCTTGCACCTGACCTAGAAGCTCAAGACATTAATGACATTTATGATGAACAGGTCCAGGCTTCGATTAAGATATCTATTGCCAACATTCCTGTCACAGCCATTGTTGATACAGGAGCAAACATCAATGTGATGTCATCACGTCTCTTCAGACAGGTGTCTTCTGTTTCAAAAGTTTTATCATTGTCGATTCAGGGCTGCTCCATATCGGGAGCGATTGGTCCATTGAAACAGAGAGTTAGTTTATAGACGCAGCCTCAACTGCAGATAGAATCTGTTTCGGTTTCTTGCTTCTTACGTACTGGAAATTTCCTTGTGTGAACTGTTAATGATAAGTATTGTGTTGAACAGCGCACTGACTACATGGTAACGGCTACTACATGTAAAGTTTAAGTATTAAATGCTATGTATGGAAAAATTGTTTATAATGATGGACATGAACTGATATTTCTTCAACAAGCTGAAGCAGGAAATTGGGGTTGCACCAAGAATTTCAATTTAATTTTAAGTTAGTATTAGGAAAAAAAAGTGCTTGCGAGGTGATTGCCAGGATCTATATAAATATGTAAAGGTGAGAAATGGAGAAGGATGTGTAAATAAGCACTTCTCTCAAGGTACAAGAAGATTTATAGATTTATATTTAGTAATGTAAGTACTTGAAGTTCTGTTGTAAAAGCCCAAATTACCTGCTTAAAAAAAAAAAGGGGGTACATGGTCAAACAGTCCAGACAGTGGACAGGAGTAGAAGAAATAGCTTAAAGTTCAGTTAAAGCGTGCTGTTAAATGGAAAAACAAGTGGTAACCCACATGTGTTCACGCAAGGAGACAATAAGCTGTAGTAAACTAAGTTAGGTGAAATACAGTACAAATAGAGGCAAACCATGAAGCATCAATAATGTAGCGTAAGTACTCCACGAGGCCATTAATTGCTATGAAAATAAACTATTTCCCTGTGATCTGTGCCCAATGTAAAGAGTATATGAGGAATGTTAGCTGACGAATTGATTTCAGTAGAATAAAGGTACTAAATAACCACACAGCAAGCCCCCTGTATCATAAATAAGTCCAAGTAAAGATCTTCAGAAGATTTGTAGTGTAATCTAGCGACCATTCAATACCCTAATTGAAGGCTAATCTAAAGAACAAGCAATTCAGTGATATTTAAACTTAATACTGACTATAACCAGAGTAAGACGTAGAAGTAGCAAAGCATGCTGTAATGAAAGAGGTTGAAATTTATATATGTGCCTATGTTTATTATGATAATTTGATTTACATGCAGATTTTATTGCAAAAATGTCTCCTAAGACACTCCTCTTATGAAATCCATTTTCCTTGAGCCCGTTCCTTTTGATCCTGGTTCATTAACCCAGACCAAGGGTCGACTTGTAAAAGGCACGTGTGCTTCGAGGCAAAGCAGTGCTTATGGGAAATGAGACACGTAGCGTGATGAACTTCGCTAGCTTTGGTAATGTTTGTTATGGACCGGTTGCGTCGGTAATTCCATTCATGCGAAAAATAGTAGACACGCGTTACCCTATTTTTTTTTTTTAACAGAGAACGATTGCTGAGTACATGAAGCGAAGAGGGAGACCTATTGTTATCCAGTCTGCCCTCAAATATAAAAAAAAATTGGGCAAGCACAAAAAAAAAGAAGATTCAGCGTTAAATGCATACTCGTTAAGTAGTAGATATGCTGCGTGGCAGTAGAAAATGATCTTGGGTGCACTAAAGAATAAATGCAACGAGTGTTGCGAAACCTGTAGTTTTCATAATGAGGAGATGAGCCCTTAAAAGAAAGTTTGAAAGAATATTTTTAGGTTCACTAGTGAAAGTAAACCTTGAGATATAAAGAGTCCATTCATAAAGCAGTTGTTCACTGGACTTAACAAAAGGAGTGACCATTAATTGTAAATATTAGCTCGTAAGTGATCTTTTGTAAATAGTAGAATATAAGTCTTTCTGTACCAATGGAGGAAACCTGCAAAATTGATTGTTTTGTAAATGAACTCTATCGGCGAAGGAACTAAGCACGAATGCTGTGTGAAGATGCACACTAAAGTGCGACGTGCATCATAAAAATAACTGTTCACTGTATATTAGTGGTAGTGTTGTACTGCAAGTGTAAAAAGAAGTCAAGGCTACGACAACAGGTGCAACGCAAAGTTCAGTGTTGTTCTAAGTGCAGCGACAGCTAAAACATTCGTCGTCACTTACCTGTGAGCCTCATGGGAGGCAGTTGACAGAGAAGTATGGAGGCAGCTTCAGTGTCCGGCTCCTCCGATGGAAAACGCGCGCGAGGTGTGTGTATCGATGCACTCGCGTGTTACTAAGTTCACAAAAAAAAAAAAGGAGCAATCGACGACCAGCAGCTCTGTTACAGCCTGAGCGCGAACGGATACTGAGTATTGGAGCTCACGCAACACTGTGCGGCCGCTGTGAGTGGCTGACGTGTGGGTGACGAAACAATCCAAACTTTAAACTGCTAACCGCCATGACTTCCATCGTACATTTGTACACTTGTGTGACTACATTTTCATATGTAAATTAAGCAATTTTCTTGAGTTGAAGTTAAGATGAGTAAGAAGTAGATTGTTACATTACTCAGACCTTAAAGCCATTAATACCGGCACTCCTGAACACTGCTAAAATGAATTATAATCCTGTCTCTTGATGGACAAAGAAAATGAATGTGCACTATAGGAAGACCCTAAACTCCAGACCAGTCCCGATCCTTAACAAATGTACCCAATAGGTTGTAAGTTATACTAATAATTTTCCACTTCTTCTGTTTCATATTGTAAATAAATACCCGGGAAGCCACTTGAATTCCTGGCACCACAGTGGAAAGGACAGATGTACTGCATGATGAACGCCATAGACAGCTAACACAGAAAGTGAAAGCATCACGAAGTGTAGTGCTACGTTATTAAACTGTAATTGAACCACAATGAGTCAACAGATGCTCGAACATTGTCCACTCTAGTTTAGTGAAAATAAGCACTCACTGTACTCATGTATTAGTTGTTAAGCTCAAGAGAAAGTAATTTCTGAATTCTATCCACTGAAGAGCGAAATGAACGTTCACTTACTGTTATAAGCAAATATGGACCAAACTTAAATATGCACATAAATGTTAATCTTGGTATTATGGAATGAAGTGACTAATGAACAAAGAATGAAAAACTTTATTTTGAAAAATGATAAATATCTGATATATGTTTATAAATGTAATTTCAATTTATGTACATAGTACGCCAGTAACATTATGTAAATGTCACACCAAAAATCACGAATATCTCATGAGGACATGAGGATCGAGGTAATCCTTCGGCATTCCCTCTCTCCTCATGGGAGGCAATGTGATATTCGCTATTTTTGACTACATTAAAACAGCAAATACGAGTAGTTAATACTTTCAGCCAGAAGGCAGATACTTGTTTGTAAATAATGATTAATGTATAATGAGGCGCCGCATGGCGACAGTGGAATTTTCTAATGATGTAATTTGTCGTCTTTGGGCGGCAATAAAAACAGAAAAATACGGATAGATATACGATCCTTCACTATTTTGTTCGCTGGAGAACAAATGAAGCCTTGAGCGCTAAGAAGACTTGTACTGTTTTTCTCAAGTAAGACGGACGCAGATTTGTGGCAGTCTGATCTAAATTTTACTAAATGTATAAAAACGTGTTATGTCTAAGTTTGAGTGAAGTGTAAAGAACTGTTATAACTTACCGTGACGACGCACGAGCGACTCAAAGAAGACAATGGCCATATAAAAGAGCGCTCAATGGACATGATACGGATATAAAAATCTACCGTCATTGTTGTATTAAGCTTAAGGTACGATATATGTTTTAGTTATAATAAATATTTGTTCCGGGAATACTGAATCGTTTAGCAGTGCTCATTCCTATTATCTCCTCAGTATTATTTTCATTTTAATTATGCATTTTGCTAATATTGCAGACACCAAGATCAGCAGTCCAATGTGCGTGTTACATTGATAAAAAGAAAACTGTTTTATCGTCTTCTCGCATCAGCTTTAATATCGAATTTCCCTTTTGTGTGATGTTACAGTTGTTTTTGCGTCCTTAAGAACTTTCTGGTCCCTTAGGAAATTGTTTTGTCATAACAATAACTTCACAACCGGGTATGATCGTATCTATGATCATGAAGTAATTAGAAAGACAATAACGCAATTTCTTAATCAATAGCACGCTAGTTGAGACTGCCTCAAGCCACGCGAAACTGCAAGTAGAAACTATTCACATCTCATAACGCAATATTTTATGACAGTGGTCAATCCATGATTCTTACGCCAATTGTGATTGATAAAATAGTAAGCTAAATCTCAATTTCCAACTTTCCATTGAATACCAACATCACTTCTATTTTGTAACATCACACCATATAGGAAGAGGCGCCTCTATCCCTCCACTCAGCCTCTGAAGAACAATAGCAACAACAATGCTTTAACGATACCAAATAAGGACAAGTTGCCGTCGACGCTATGTCATGCCAAGCGCTGGCGGGGTTGAAGGGGGAACGCTAACAAAACACGAGAGCACGCCGCTCTGGGAGTCTTGTCTGGTCGAGTAGTTTTAGAGTGATAGCAGCGGCCGACTTGGGCTGAAGAACGGGCTGTAGGCAGGCAGCCGGAGATAGTCGCTGGAGAGCGTTAGGGCGTAGCCGCGGGACTCTAACGTATGGTGCTAGGAAATATTGCAGAGCTTCTAGTAGGCAGTCGGAACGGTGGAGTTAGTCACCGTGTCTGTGTTAGACTTGGGCTTCCTGTGAATGCAGTCACGTCGCAGTTAGGGTGAGCTGTAATCATTCAGAATAAACTGCAATTTGTTGAAGTTAGCAAGACTTTAATTCCACCCGCTTCCTAGCCTTGTACCTTCACACCAGGGATTTCTACATCATAGCCAGATCAAAAAGTCTCCCTCTCACTAAGGTCAACCGGCTAAATCCCATTCTCGAACCGTGTCGCTCAGTCCCTCTCAATACCCACGCTTGGGATGCGACAGTGCTACAGAAGAATGCTGAAAATTATATGGGTAGCTCACATAACTAATGAGGGAGTATTGAACAGAATTGGGGACAAGAGAAATTTGTGGCACAACTTGACTAGAAGAAGAGATCGCTTGGTAGAACATATTCTGGGGCATCAAGGGATCACCAATGTAGTATTGGAGGGCAGCGTGGAGCGTAAAAATCGTAGAGGGAGACGAACATACTAAACAGATTCAGAAGGATGTAGGTTGCAGTAGGTACTGGGAGATGAAGAAACTTTCACAGGATAGAGTAGCATGGAGAGCTGCATCAAAGCAGTCTCTAGACTGATGACCACAACAACAACAACAACAACGAGGCCAAGTTCAGATCACAAAGAAGTAGACTGTGTGATGGCATCTAGTGCATGATGAGCTGTGTCTTTGTCGTGGAGCAAAGACATAGCTGTGGACAGATTTCCGCAACATTTCGTCTTCAAAATTCCCTGTAACGTTGTCAGGAGATTTCGATACGTTGCTCCTGTGACCGTTTACCACTTAGAGGCATAATCTGTTGACACCACACAGTGGCAGTCCCAAAAGAAACCCAACGTCACCTTGCCCTTTAATGACCGGATCTTGGCCATTATCGGTGGTGGTGAATCCACATCTTATTATATTGTTACCTTGCTACTCTGTCTCAGGATGACAGTGATACTGTACTGCCAGTCGTACTTTGATGATTAGATGGCTAAGGAATTCATATACATGGTCTCCCAGAAATGTTATGACAAACTGCGAGGGGCTTTAGAGGGTGTCTTGAGGAACATATCGTGGATAGGAACCAGCGTTCGGTAACGTCATGCAATGACGCTGCACAACGTCGAAGCTATAATCGGAGGCGCCTATCACGAGGCCACCCCTTGGCTTTTCTCGCTGACGGACCGAGCATCTTCTCTATAACAGGAAACAATGGGGCTTTACATGGTTCCATGATAAAAATAAACTGTGAATGGTAACCTGTATACGAAACTGTCATCCACCAAGGCAACAGGGCATATCATTCATAGGAGACAAGGCCTTTCTAAACAGCAGCTAGCTCCATCACTGGCGATCGTGTTAATCAGTCGCGATCGCGGAATAACAAACAATTAAAACTGCGTGCACCGACCGAGACTCGAACTCAGGACCTTTGCCTTTCACGGGGACGTGCTCTACCATCTGAGCTACCGAAGCACGACTCACGCCCGGCCCTCACAGCGTTACTTCTGCCAGTATATCCTCTCCTTCCTTCCAAACCTTACAGAAGCTCTCCCGTGAACCTCCTGGTAGAGCACTTGCCCGCGAAAGGCAAAGGTCCCGAGTTCGAGTCTCGGTCGGTGCACGCAGTTTTAATCTGCCGGGAAGTTTCACTAAAAAGTAATGTTCGATTGACTTTCGTTTTTAACCCTGTCGTCTTGAAACTGATACCCTACCCTTCAAGCACCTGGCTCTCTACTTTTCTTGCGATTTCCTGTTCTTTGGAGAATAATGGACTGCCACTTCTTTCTTCATCATTTAGGCTTGTCTCACCACACTGAAAATGTTTTTGCCACCTAAGAACTCTGTCACACGATGATACATTGTTGAAGTACAGTTCCACCAAATCAGCATTGGTTTGTTTCAGCGAAAAATACCTTGCAGAATGGGTTACCATACGATATTCAACCTTATGAATGGACTAAATTTCGTCACTTCTGTTTTATGTCATCTGGTGTTGGGCTACAGTAATGTGGCGCAAAGATTTCAATGTTTACCATGACTGCAGACATATAGCTGCAAATAAACCAAAAAAAAATTATTACTTAACGTCGTTTATTCGCGGTGAGAATCAAGACTTTAAGATTATTCTTCCCATATACAAAGGAAGTATTTCCAATCAGTCCAGTTGCAACAGACGAACTGCATCGGCCATACACGCTGTAAATTTTCCATGTAACTTATCTATATGTGAAATAATGAATATTACTTTTTCATAAACTTGCTCCTAGGGTAACGTGTGTTTGAGACATCTTTTTCAACTGCTGAGAAAAACGAGCTGTTGTTTGGCTATGTGTTGCGCGTGTGAACAGTCTCATGAAACAAAACTTAAATCTTAATGAAGTGCTGTATTTGAAATAATGAAAATGAATCTAATTAAATCCTAAGAGAAACTAATTCTGTACTCAGCGGAAAGTCTTTACACCAATCTCAATACCGAAGTACGTCACGAAAGTTACGTAACATGAAGTGTAGCATCTGACTTGAAGTATCCACAAAATAAAATATTGCTCAACACGTTATATAGCTGTTTAAGATAGCCTACACCGTTCACTGTAAGTAAATTTACTTACCTAGCACAAAACCTAGTAACCGTGACAACGTTCTGTTTACTCACAAGAATGCAAAGTGAGATCTTCCATGGAATAAAAGCAGCATGACTCATGATCGTACTGACGTTCCTGAAACCAAATTGAAATCAGCAAATGCAGCAACAAAAGAAAATGATATACTCTAAATTATCTTTTGCTTTTCTGAAACAATATGTGTTTCCGTGTGGCATAAGGTACAATGCACATACGATAAAATATTCAAAACTTTGAGAAATTAAACTCTGATTATTGTGAGAAAAGACTGTAATATAAGAAGTCTTTAACAATTACGAAATTCACTCACTAAAAAAAAAAAAAAAAAAAAAGAAACAGACATTTGAACCAGTGGCGTTATTTGTGACATAATGAAAACAAATAAATCTCATTAACATTACTCATGAATAATATTAATTATCTAAGGTTCAAAGATATCCTTCAGTAATTGTTCTGGAAAATAAACATTTCATTCTTAAGTGTGCATTTTTTATCCTGAAATACTCCTTGAAAAAATCTTCTCCATCCACACAGTCAAGAAAATATCTTTACAAACAAGGCTTCTTCTCGTGATAATTTCTCCCAGATTCACAAATATCGGACCAACTTCTCTAAAACTCAAATGCTCGCTACTGTGCCTCAATTACCAATGCCCCAACGCTGCACCACTGACTGGCGACCAAGCGCATCACCTAAAACATTACAGAGTCCAGGATCTTATCCACTGTTCGTGCAGAGTGCTCATGTGTCTTTATCCAAATACAGTAAAGGTTTATTATTTACAAAGGTAGAAAACATAAGAAAACTTCAAAATGCGCTTTTTCTCCCTTTGAAGTCACAAATGATGAGTTTACATAGTAAAGTTGTTGTTTTTTTAAATTTTATTGATACAGTCCTATAATAATTATACAAAAAGTGTGGCCGAGCGGTTCTAGGCGCTTCAGTCTGGCACCGCTCAACCGCTACGGTAGCAGGTTCGAATCCAGCCTCGGCCATAGATGCGTGTGATGTCCTTAGGTTAGTTAGGTTTAAGTAGTTCGAAGTTCTAGGGGACTGATGACCTCAGATGTCAAGTCCCATAGTGTTCAGAGCCATTTGAACCATTTGAACAAAATAACCCACTACCTAAACTAATTAGTAGGCCTTGTAATTAATACAACAACAATGCAGCTTTATACTTTAGTTAGTGGCTATTACTATTGCTATGTACAAGGTAAATGCAAATCTATTAGTCTACTCTACAAAAGTGTTTCCTGAATGATCGAATTTGGGCTGCTATTGGGGGTTTATCATTTATTAATCGTTTTGGAAATCTGTTGCACACGGAGTAATGAGTCGCCAAGCAGTGTTTCAACCGGTCACGGAATGGAATACTTGGTCTGAGTAGACGTGCACGCTCATAGCAACACCGTACAGACCCAAGGAAACACAACTCGCAGAAGCTATCACCGAGCAAAACAAGGAATCTCTAATAGTTTGTTAACAAGAGTCTTAGCTGTGTGATCTTAAGTGACTAACGTAATACCTCAAGATGTGTCAGGCCAGAATAATTGATACTGAACTTATCATTGTTTGGTTTGTATAAAAGTTAGATATTATTAGAAGCTGTTTTTATAAGGGTGACTTCAGAATGTACGCAAGATTTACTTTTTTTCTTACGGGATGCGAGGACTGAGTGATTATTTAATTCTGCGTTTATTACCGTACACCGTAATTTTTATTTTTATTTAATTAGTATTAATATTTAACAGGAGAGATAATTATTCTTTGTTTGTGGTTATTAATCTTCATAATTGTTATTATGCTGAAGCATCGGAACGCCAGCCTTTATAAGAACTGTATTACGTCTGTTTCGGTTATCTTGTGCAAATTTAGGGCCCCCATAATACCGGGTGATCAAAAAGGCAGTATAAATATGAAAACTTGATAAACCATAATGTAGGTAGAGAGGTAAAAATTGACACACATGCTTGCAATGACATAGGGGTTTTATTAGAACAAATAAAAAAGTATTGCTAGACGCGTGAAAGATCTCTTGCGCGCGTCGTTTGGTGATGATCGTGTACTCAGCCACCACTTTCGTCATGCTTGGCCTCACAGGTCCCCAGACCTCAGTCCGTGCGATTATTGGCTTTGGGGTTACCTGAAGTCGCAAGTGTATCGTGATCGACCGACATCTCTAGGGATGCTGAAAGACAACATCCGACGCCAATGCCTCACCGTAACTCCGGACATGCTTTACGGTGCTGTTCACATTCTTCCTCGACTACAGCTATTGTTGAGGAATGATGGTGGACATATTGAGCATTTCCTGTAAAGAACATCATCTTTGCTTTGTCTTACTTTGTTATGGTAATTATTGCTATTCTGATCAGATGAAGCGCCATCTGTCGGAAATTTTTTGAACGTTTGTAGTTTTTTGGTTCTAATAAAACCCCATGTCATTCCAAGCATGTGTGTCAATTTGTACCCCTCTATCTACATTATTCCGTATTTTATTCAGTTTTCAAATTTATACTGACTTTTTGATCACCCGGTAGTTAAAGCTCTTATCAGTCGCGCATAATCTTGGTTGTGTGTGTTAGATCTTTTTTTACGGAAAGTACATCCGAGTGAGGTTAGTACGTCTGATATTTATCTCGACGTAAGGGCTCAGGAACTGGAGTTTGGACATACATCAGGAAAACCAAGTCTTTCAAGCCGTTAAATACGAGAACCGCCACATGGCATTTGATTGGTTATATTGAAGGATGGTATGACTCGGATTTTAAGATTTGTCTTTTAACTTTCATTTTTCGAATATTTATTTTATTAGTATTACTTTTCTTACACCTAAATATTGAAATGGTGATTTGAATGACATTATATATTATTTTTGTGTTGATTATTTTTCTGTTAGTTTAATTGTATTGAGTTTTTTCATTTGTTCATTAATAATTACTTATCTAAGGTTATTATTTCTGATCGTATAGTAACTGCCGTTGTAATGAAAATTACTGCCCCAAGAACAGATGAAACTCCTGCTAAGTACAATGAGAAAATGGTCAGATCTAGTTAATACTACCATGATAGCTACAATGGTTGTTGTGCAGTTTTCTATAATTGATTGTATGGCAATTCATTTTGGCAGGAACTCAAGGAATGGAGGTAGATCTCCAAGGGAGAGTAGCGATAAGAGTATCATAAATTTGATTTCGATTTTCATATTTCTTGCTGAATAGATTTTATTTATAAAGAATAAACTTATCTGCTTGGATAGTAAAACCATAATTAGTCTTATTAGCGTGTAGGTAATAAAATATAACTTTGAAGTGTTTTCTCTGTCATCTAAGTACGAAGGGTACTTAGCTTGCGAAACTGATAGACTAGTGGCTCATTCCATTTAGGAAGCAATATTTGTAGACAGCGTTACCTGTTCTTGGCGCTTATACTTGGCTGTGAAAACACGTCGCCTGACAGACTAGCCATAAATATTTACGCCTGATGGGGTTAGAAAGCCACAAATGGAAAAATAGCTCACGTTTAAGTTTTTAAGCACATAAAACTACGAGGAATTTTCTGCTTTCAAAAATTCAGCTTGGATTTATTTATTTATTTACTTACTTTTCAATATTGTATACGTTCTCGGGAAAGTTGTCCTTTGGCCATCCTTGACACATGTTATAAAACAGATAATTGTCCTACTTTGATTCACACACTGCAATATCTTAAGCATGGCGACCAGTGCCCTTGTTGTCACAGTTCACTCAAGAGTGTGAGGTCCGCGTCACAGAGCACTACGTGTCCTGCCTGCCAGCTGACCTAAGCTGCCCCTCTACAGGTAATTAACGTCCCGCCAGCCGACGCAACATGCCAGCCACAATGCAATTACCGCGCATCAGCTCGACACCTTAGGCAGTAGCTAAGTAATTCACTGCCCGGTATTTTTACTGCAACAACTTTGTACACCAGGTCATACATTCTGAATATAAATCGCCAAACAACGTGTAATTTAATGGTACAAGGATAGAAGAAATACTTCGGAAGTGTAAGTTCAACTACAATCCAAAGTTAAAGCAAGTGTAACAAATGAGTCTTAATAACCAGTTTCATTTTGAACACCGTTTCTCCCTCAGTAATAGCAGTAGTTCAATATTATTAAAGATTACGTGATTTGCAGATGTCACTATAGTTGATATAACCTTCTTGAGAGAATTCAGCAACTGTATATGAGTAGATGTTTAAGATAATACTCTTTTAATGTAGCGTCTCAGTTCCATTTTTTTAAAATTCGGCTTACATTTTTCCATCGCTTTGGATCAGTAACCCGTCTTGTCTGCTTGGAAGAACATATCAGTGTACTGAAACTGATCCATAACGATCAAAACATGTAATAGAATTAGAGAAGTATTCATCAGCGACGAACAATGTATGAGAATTATCTTAAATATGTGTTTGTTGGTATATTCATTTACTCAATATTTCATTTGTTCTGACATATTCATTCCATTGCAAGAACCATTTCCCTGGACAACTTTCGCTGTTATCATTGGATACGAGTAATCTCATGCCGACTGATTCGATTCATTTGTCGTTTCCGTGATTTTAATTCACAACCACTTTCAGTTCTTATAACAAATTTAATTGAAAGCTCTACTTTCGAACAAAAGTCGACTGTCTCATAGGTGACAGTTCGTTTATAGGTTTTCTGCGTATCATGAAATAAATATTGCCCAGGATTGTAGACGAAAAGCAATGAAACACACATAGCATCACACAATTAATTTAGTAACACGACAAATCTAATATGCTGATAACAGATTTCTGTTTGGTGAATGGTATCAGACTACTGTATATTTTCTCTATTATTCAATTAAAAATACATAAAATCTACACGTACACTGGTTCATTTATGGCATAAATTTCTGTAATTTTACGTGCAACATGCTGGTTTCAAAGACAGCAGATTAATCAGAGTTGTATTGAATTAGCCCAATTACACTGAGCAACAAGATTAAAAGATCACATTTTCGGCACCACCTATTTGTCTCCCATTTCGACGTACACGATTGAAATTTGGCTCAAAGGTACGCACATTCTTCCTCCCTAATGATGCAAAAGCGTGGTGCACTACAATATCACTCTCGCACTCGGCGTCACTTTAGACAGCAAGATATCGATACGTGCGGCAAAAGTGGACGCTCAAAAGTTCATGTGACGTGCAAGGTTGGTTAATGATGTCCGATTGATACCAAACTTCAACACAATTTTATTCGGCGCCACCGTGGACGCGTCACATGACGATAATGTCATCAATGGCGCTATTACCCACATTTCACCTCTAGTTCTGACATCTCTGCGATGGAGTTTAGAGCCTCGAGGCCCATTGTTGAAAGCACGCGGTTTCCTTGTGAGTGTGCAGTGAAAATATTTCACACACATTGCCGGTCAGAATGGGCACGAAAAAGCCTTTTGAGGTGCCATAAGGTACAGCAATGAAACCCCTTTTCATTTCCTTGGGCGTTGATTCCCACACATTTCGCAGTCGAAAACGACAGTTCGCGGCGCAATGAGCAACAAGAAGACGATCATGAAAACGTTTAGCGCTACTGACACCCTCTCGCGTTTTCAGCCCTTCTCTAGGGACAGTGACCGGCTGTATTCCTATCAACCGAGGTTTGACCTCTTCGAAGGGCAGCTCTTGTATTGTTGCTGAAATCACTAGGGACCACTCCGGAGCATTCGACGAAATTTGGACGTCATTTGTGGCAGGAAAGAGTATTTATGCATTTCCATCCCTCCATTGTCACGCCCTCCTATGGCATGATCATCTACTTGGTGCAAAGGTGTGAGTAAATAAGGGTCCCTCAAAGGGCTGTCCCCCCACTCCCCCAGTTTGGCAACACCCTGGGTTTCACACCGTATATGAGCACATTACAAATGTACCTGTCTGAAACTTCGACACAAATTAAGCATCGTGACTGCACTAGCGTCTGAGGATTTGGTAACCGCTTAGACTGTCCTCAGGCGGAGTTTTCCTGCCTGCAGCTGCTAGAATAGCCACAAGATAGAATTTGTGTCGAAGTTTCAGACAGGTACATGTTTAACGTTGCCAGTTACGGTGTGGCTTCATTGATGCCTTTTATGCCGCCCTATAAAGCCTTTTCGTGTTGTTTCTAAGCCGTAGTGTGAGTGTAATGAGTGTGAAATGTTTTCCTTGGTTACTCACAAGAAAACCGCTTGATTTCAATATTAGGCGCTGCGGTTCTAGCCTCCATCGCGGAGGCGTCAAAAGCAGGGGTGAAATGTGGGCACGAGCGGCTGTGATGACCTTCTCATCGTGTGACACGACCACGGTGGCGCCTGGCTTATTTTTGAATGTGGAATGTGACGTCAGTAATCCACCATACACTTCACATGAACTCCTAAGCTCTGGCCTTTCTTTGGCGTGTGTCGACACCTTGCTCTCTGAAGCGTCATCGAACCCCATGGGTCAAGGGGCAAGGCGCTACACTTTGGCACCGTTCGAGAGGAAGGATATACGCACTTTTCAGCAAAATTACAAACTTATGTGTCGCACTGGATCGTAAATACGAGATTTCGAGAAAACTATTCTTCAATTCTGCTGCGCAGTGTATGGCCAGCCCCATGTGTTGTTCATAGGCGATTTGTGGCACTCTTCAAGACAAAAGTTGGATGTGTTCTCTTTTATGTTTCAGAAATCGGAATGTACAGACATTTAAAATATGAAAAAACGAAGAACACACATCATAAATTTGATTTAGATTTGGCGCAGTGTAACTGATAACTGCAGTGACACCATGTTCATAGGGACACCAAGTTAAAATGTGTAAGTGATAATTTATGTAGCAGACCAAACTACTATAGGCAGGGTAAATGTTGTGATGCAAAAATAAATTAACGTTATAAATACACCAATATTATAAATTAATTTCATGAAATATTAGTGATTTGGTGACACCTTGTGTCAGAACTGACACCATATGAAAATATGTTCTTGGTATCAGGTTGTCTGGGCCACTCATGTGTACTCAGACAACACCAAATGAAAATTGTTTTATGTAACTCAAGGACGCCTAAACAAGGTAAATTACACTTCAATTGGAATGGATTCCATCCCAGTTTTCAAATTTTTCGGAATAAAGTATGGTTATAAATACAGAAACTTTCGTAGCTCTTTTGAAAGTGAGAACTGTGAATTGTATAATAAGTCAAAATGTTTACAGATTTTTGTCTCTCAGCTTCAGAGATTCTCCTACCTGTAGATCACCAATATGGATTGTGAAACATTCAGAGGAAATAAAATGTGATGTTATTTGAAAGGGCACTCACTTTCTCACAGTTTCACTCACGTTTCTCTGTATTTACACTTTTATGGAACCTACTCGATACCGTTTTTCGTCAAACCTTTTATAACAAGAATTATAGGGGTAGCGTCTTTGAGTCATAATCAAAACATCTTCAGTCCCTTGTTCCAATCCCGCCAGTGCTTACATTTTGATAAATAATCAACATTGGCAGCCGAAGGCTTCCAACATAAGAAATAACCCTCACTCTATCAACTGCATTGTCAAAGGGGCGCAGGAGCGGACAGAGTTTCAGGACACTCTCTTGTCCTAGGGGTGGGAAACTGCCCCTAAAGGCGGAAGAATCAGCAATAATCAACGGCTTGAGGATGATAAAGGCAATGGAAACCACAGCATTAAAGACGTGCATCCACGGGACATGTGGAATGTAACTGAAGAAGTGTCAAGATGATCTCTCCCCCACTCCGATCTCGGGGACTGCCAAGAGCGAGAATATCATAAGAAAAGATTGAATAATCAACGGAAGGATAACGTTCTACGAGTCGGGGCATGGAATGTCGGAAGCTTGAACGTGGTAGGGAAAGTAGAATATCTGAAAAGGGGAATGCAAAGGCCCAAACTAGGTATAGTAGTGGTCAATGAAGCGAAGTGGAAAGAAGACAAGGAAGGTAGGGCAGAGAGAGTGTTACTGTGAACAGTTCAGTGACAGAGTTGTTCTTATTGCAATCGACAGCAAACCAATACCGACAACGATAGTTCAGTTATACATGCCGGCGCCGCAAGCTGAAGCTGAAGAGATAGAGAAAGTGTTGGAGGATATTGAAAAGGTAATACAGTATGTAAAGGGGGATGAAAATTTCATAGTCAAGGGGTACTGGAATACAGTTGTAGGAGAAGGAGCAGAAGAAAAGGTTACAGGAGACTATGGGCTTGGGACAAGGAATGAAAGAGGAGAAAGTCTAATTGAATCCTGTAACAAGTTTCAGCTAGTAATAGCGAATACCCTTTTCAGGAATCACAAGAGAAGGAGGTACACTTGGAAAAGGCCAGGAGACACGGGAAGATTTCAGTTACATTCCATGATGATTAGACAGAGATTTCGATATCAGATACTGGATTGTAAGGCGTACCCAGGAGAAGATATAGACTCAGATCACAATATAGTTGTAATGAAAAGTAGGCTGAAGCTTCAATCATTAGTACGCAAAGATGTGAGATACGGAAATGCTAAGGAATGAGGTACGCTTGAATTTCTCTAAGGCTATAGATACAGCAATAAGGAATAGCTCAGTAGGTAGTATAGTTGAAGAGGAATGCACATCTCTAAAAAGGGCCATCACGGACACGGAAGTTGGGAAGAAAAATGTAGGTACAAAGAAGGTAGCTGCGAAGAAACCATGGGTAACAGAAGAAATACTTCAGTGGATTGATGAAAGGAGGAAGTACAAAACCGTTCCGGGAAACTCAGGAATACACAAATACAAGTCGCTGAGGAATGAAATAAATAAGAAGTGCAGGAAAGCTAAGACGAATGGCTGCAGGAAAAATGTGGAGGAATCGAAAAAGAAATGATTGTCGGAAGCACAGCCTCAGCATACAGGAAAGTGAAAACAGCCTTCGGTGACATTAAAAGCAAGGATGGTGACATTAAGAGTGCAACGGCAATTCCGCTGTTAAATGTAGAGGAGAGGTCGGATACGTAGAAATAATACACTGAAAGCCTCTATGAGGGAGAAGATTTGTCTGATGTGATAGAGTAAGAAACAGGAGTCGATTTAGAAGAGATAGGGGACTCGGTATTAGAATCAGAATTTTAAAGAACTTTGAAGGTCAAATAAGGCAGAAGGGTAGATAACATTCCATTAGAATTTCTAAAATCATTGGGGGAAGTTGACACAAAAGCACTATTCGTGTTGGTGTGTTGAATATATGAGTCTGGCGACATACCATCTGACTTTCGGAAAAGCATCATTCACACAATTCCGAATACGGCAACAGCTGTCAGGTGCGGGAATTATCGCACAATCAGCTGAACAGCTCATACATCCAAGCTGCTTACAAGAATAATAAACAGAAGGATGGAAAACAAAATTGAGGATGCGCTAGATGACGATCAGTTTGGCTTTAGGAAAAGTAAAGGCACGGCAGAGGCAATTCTGAAGTTGCGGTTAATAATGAAAGCAAGGCTAAAGAAAAATCAAGACACTTTCATAGGATTTGTCGACATGGAAAAAGCGTTCCACAATATAAAGTGGTAGAAGAAGTTTGAAAGTCTGAAAAAAGTAGGGTAAGCTATAGGGAGAGACGGGTCACATACAATATGTACAATTGACAAGAGGGAGTAATAAGAGTGGACGATCATGAACGAAGTGCTCGTATTAGAAAGGGTGTAAGACAAGGATGTAGCTTTTCGCTCCTACCGCTCAATCTGTACATCGAGGAAGCAATGATGGAACTAAAAGAAAGGTTCAGGAGTGAAATTGAAATTCAAGGTGAAAGGATATCAATGATACGATTCGCTGATTCCTGAATATGAACAGTCTAGTGAGTACACATTATGGTTCAAACGGTTCAAATGGCTCTGAGCACTATGTGACTTAACATCTATGGTCATCAGTCCCCTAGAACTTACAACTACTTAAACCTAACTAACCTAAGGACATCACACAACACCCAGTCATCGCGAGGCTACACATCATGGATTGAGACTAAATCGAAGAAGGACGAAGGGAATGAGAAGCAGTAGAAATGAGAACAGTGACACAGGAGGGCATCATAAGCAGACTAGCTATGGCAATAAAAGGCATTCCTGGCCAAGAGAAGTCTACTAATATCAAATATCGGCCTTAAGTTGAGGAAGAAATTTCTGACAATGTAAGTCTGGAGTACAGCATTGTATGGTAGTGAAACGTGGACTGTGGGAAAACCGAAACAGATGGTGCTACAGGCGAATGTTGAAAATTAGGTGGACTGATAAGGTAAGGAGTGAGGATATTCTACGCAGAATCGGAGAGGAAAGGAATATGTGGAAAACACTGTTAAAGAGGACAGGATGATAGGACATAGGTTAAGACGTAAGGAATGACTTCCATGGTACAAGAGGGAACTGTAGATGGCAAAACCTCAGGAGGATGACAGACATTGGAATAAATCCGGCAAATAATTGAGGACGTAGGTTGAAAGTGCTACACTGAGATGAAGAGGTCCGCACAGGAGAGTAACTCGTGGCGGGCAGCATCAAATCAGTCAGCACACTGCTGACGAAAAAATTATATATATATATATATATATATATATATATATATATATATATATATGTGTGTGTGTGTGTGTGTGTGTGTGTGTGTGTGTGTGTGAGGGTACAAAATTATCAGCAAAAGAAGAGGACGGAACATAATTATAAGAGATACTGAAACGACACGACAAAGTGTTTAGAAGATAAATATAACATCTACATCTATACTCCGCGAGCCACCTTACGGTGTGTGGCGGAGGGTACTTATTGTACCACTATCTGATCCCCCCTTCCCTGTTCCATTCACGAATTGTGCGTGGGAAGAACGACTGCTTGTAAGTCTCCGTATTTGCTCTAATTTCTCGGATCTTTTCGTTGTGATCATTACGCGAGATATATGTGGGCGGTAGTAATATGTTGCCCATCTCTTCCCGGAATGTGCTCTCTCGTAATTTCGATAATAAACCTCTCCGTATTGCGTAACGCCTTTCTTGAAGTGTCCGCCACTGGAGCTTGTTCAGCATCTCCGTAATGCTCTCGCGCTGACTAAATGTCCCCATGACGAATCGCGCTGCTTTTCGCTGGATCATGTCTATCTCTTCTATTAATCCAACCTGGTAAGGGTCCCATACTGATGAGCAATACTCAAGAACCGGACGAACAAGCGTTTTGTAAGCTACTTCTTTCGTCGATGAGTCACATTTTCTTAGAATTCTTCCTATGAATCTCAACCTGGCGCCTGCTTTTCCCACTATTTGTTTTATGTGATCATTCCACTTCAGATCGCTCCGGATAGTAACTCCTAAGTATTTTACGGTCGTTACCGCTTCCAATGATTTACCACCTATGGCATAATCGTACTGGAATGGATTTCTGCCCCTATGTATGCGCATTATATTACATTTATCTACGTTTAGGGAAAGCTGCCAGCTGTCGCACCATGCATTAATCCTCTGCAGGTCCTCCTGGAGTACGTACGAGTCTTCTGATGTTGCTACTTTCTTGTAGACAACCGTGTCATCTGCAAATAGCCTCACGGAGCTACCGATGTTGTCAACTAAGTCATTTATGTATATTGTAAACAATAAAGGTCCTATCACGCTTCCCTGCGGTACTCCCGAAATTACCTCTACATCTGCAGATTTTGAACCGTTAAGAATGACATGTTGTGTTCTTTCTTCTAGGAAATCCTGAATCCAATCACAAACCTGGTCCGATATTCCGTAAGCTCGTATTTTTTTCACTAAACGTAAGTGCGGAACCGTATCAAATGCCTTCCTGAAGTCCAGGAATACGGCATCAATCTGGTCGCCAGTGTCTACGGCACTGTGAATTTCTTGGGCAAATAGGGCGAGCTGAGTTTCACATGATCTCTGTTTGCGGAATCCATGTTGGTTATGATGAAGGAGATTTGTATTATCTAAGAACGTCATAATACGAGAACACAAAACATGTTCCATTATTCTACAACAGATTGACGAAAGCGAAATAGGCCTATAATTATTCGCATCTGATTTATGACCCTTCTTGAAAATGGGAACGACCTGCGCTTTCTTCCAGTCGCTAGGTACTTTGCGTTCTTCCAGCGATCTACGATAAATTGCTGATAGAAAGGGGGCAAGTTTCTTAGCATAATCACTGTAGAATCTTAAGGGTATCTCGTCTGGTCCGGATGCTTTTCCGCTACTAAGTGATAGCAGTTGTTTTTCAATTCCGATATCGTTTATTTCAATATTTTCCATTTTGGCGTCCGTGCGACGGCTGAAGTCAGGGACCGTGTTACGATTTTCCGCAGTGAAACAGTTTCGGAACACTGAATTCAGTATTTCTGCCTTTCTTCGGTCGTCCTCTGTTTCGGTGCCATCGTGGTCAACGAGTGACTGAATAGGGGATATAACGATTATGGATGTCTTATGAACAATATCCGAATCTTTAAAATCAGTTAAAGAATTACGAGCATTAATCTCAAAGGCTCTGAGCACTGTGGGACTTAACATCTGAGGTCATCAGTCCCCTAGAACTTAGAACTACTTAAACCTAACTAACCTAAGGACGTTACACACATTCATGCCCGGGGCTGGATTCGATCCTGCGTCCGTAGTGGTCGCGCGGTTCCAGACTGAAGCGCCTAGAACCGCTAGAGCATTAATCTCACATGTGACGCTAATTATGATCTGCATAACTCGTGTGGTGCTGTTTTTGTATGTGATTTATTAACATCGAATTTTGTAAATTACGTGGAGTACTATTACTTTTACAAATGTCTGTGAGTTAAGATATTTTTTCTTTTATTATGACCTATGTACTTACAGCTGTTATCGCCTATATATTACTTTCGACATATAACTCTTTGATTTGTGAATGGCATCATTCGTATGACGAAGTATTTGGAAGCTTCTGGACTAATGGGTTATTCAAGACATTTCCTCTTAGTTATCTACAATTTCGTCACGATGATTGAATTCATAAAATAATTTCGGAGGCTATGTCGGCACTTACAGCTTACGTTAGCTATGCATACTTTATGCGTAAATGAACCCATAATTAGTATGATTAAATCGTCTCTGCAATAGTAGTCGGCCTTTCTTTCTGCTAGCCGTAATTTAAATATTTGTGTTTACTTTCATACTTCCTGGTACTCTACAGGAGACGATAGCATGTTTTGATGCTCTTCATCTACAGAGAGATGCTGTGTAAATTCCACTTGTTTATAACCGTAGGCTTTCGCGGCCATTCTCACAGTCAATAGAATTTTTCTGGGTTTGTGACCGCACTGTCAATATGTAAGACTACCGACGTTTCGGTCAGTGTTGCAAGTGACCTTCTTAACTGTGTTTCTTGTTCACACAGTAAGATGCTCTACAGTATAATTATCTCGTATGCAGTTAGAAGTCTGATAGCTCGTGTTTGTATTTGCATTCAAATGGCTCTGAGCACTATGGGACTCAACTGCTGAGGTCATTAGTCCCCTAGAACTTAGAACTAGTTAAACCTAACTAACCGAAGGACATCACAAACATCCATGCCCGAGGCAGGATTCGAACCTGTGACCGTAGCGGTCTTGCGGTTCCAGACTGCAGCTCCTTTAACCGCACGGCCACTTCGGCCGGCGGTATTTGCATTACTAAGCTCCTTTTCCAGTCACTAATTTTGGTACTTATTACTTCTACAACTGCAACAGACTGTCTGCAAAGCATACACATTGACATAAGTACAGGTGTGATGCTCCACCTCATGATTCTTATTTTTTACGATTGAGCGTTGCTGGTGAGACATACTCGTTTCAAATGGTTCAAATGGCTCTGAGCAATATGCGACTTAACTTCTGACGTCATCAGTCGCCTAGAACTTAGAACTAATTAAACCTAACTAACCTAAGGACATCACACACATCCATGCCCGAGGCAGGATTCGAACCTGCGACCGTAGCGGTCGCTCGGCTCCAGACTGTAGCGCCTAGAACCGCACGGACACTCCGGCCGGCTCATACTCGTTTCAGCAGTCCCCATTATTTCCTCAGGTTTGTTTGTTCCAGACGCTGCCCTTTCTCCTACACGCTCGCCGCGTAAAGCATGTCGACACAACAGAAACCACCGGACCGAAAGGTCATCGCGTGCATTCTGGCCATGAAAGAAACACCGATATCTGCTCGTAACGACCTGAGCCGCGCCAAACATTTCCATAATACAGAATATTCCGATAACACTCAGCTACCACTATACCGTTGCATTCTTATGTGAACTAAACCTGTAAAATTCAGAAATATACTGCAGTTTGTAACGAACTACTGTATACAAAGTGCTTTACTTGCTTCTGTCGTTTCACCGTTCATATCTGATAATTTTCGCATTTGTTTTTATAGCTGATTGCTTACCTACCACTGTTGGAGGACCATCCTTAATTTTAACGAGGGATTATGTACTTTTTTTCCAGCTCTCTATTTTGTTTTTACTTTAGAGATTAATGTGTGCTCTTAGGTTTTCTGTCTTCGAGAGCCGTATCTTTTGCGAACTTTGGCAATAGTCCTTATCAGTAGCTATATAGATGTCGAGCCATGCTCAGTGTTTGTACGGCCAAATCCAAATGCAAATTACACGTCCTTCAATGACAGTTTACATGAAGCACTGTTACTCATTTCAAAAGTTATACTGAAATGGCGCTGCTTTCCGGAGTTTTGTTACGGTTAGGATTTCAACATTTTTATACGGAGGATTAAATGCGTACTCATTGCTCACATTGTCTGTCCTTGGTGTCCTTAGCGTTTTGAGTTACAGCCATAATGCAGACGCTTTCATACCATGACGGACGTGGCTAAAATCATCCAAGACCAATTTCTATACAGCAGTGCCGATAACACGTAGTACAATTCTCCAAACTGTGATAAATTGAATTTCATTATTAAAACACAAGTGTTAAATTTTCTTAAAAATCTTCCAACGCACTGTCGTCCTAATTTTAATCCCTTAATATTGGTTCAAGTTTTTCGAAGAAGGCGGAATAGAGGAAACTTCTTGAAGAGAAGGGGAACAAATCATTACCGGTAATATCTCTATTACGTAAAGGTGAATCGTTTTCTGATGCAGCGATATGCCTATAATATTAACACGTACCAGCGTCAGTCCCGGAGTATAGACCTTGCTTTTCATTATGATGCTCGTGGCAGTATTGACTCTGTCCAGGTCCAGGAACACTGCTGTGAATGAACGGTGTTGCCAGTTACGCCGTATTAAAGGCTCTATACATGCTACGATGCCGTTCAGTCACTATGGTGTTCCTACCAGCCACCGATACGAAATAGGTAGCTGTGATATGTTTAAGAATAGATCACTATCTATGTCTACCAGCTGAGGTACCTCCAACTTAATTTTTAAATTCTCAATGAACTTCTTACCTTTTGGGAAAGGACAAAATTTATCTGGCATACCTCTGTATTTATGGGGTGCCATTTCAAAACATGATTCCACAACTGAGAACATTTTAGGTTAGGCCTTACCTTGACTGTTATTGACATTAGATTAAACAAGAAGTTTACTGTTACTAGTCACTGTTCATTTATCTCCACGACGCGTTTCAAAGGCTTAAACCCCCATCATCAGGTGGATTTACATTTGCAAATATGACATTTCTGTGTGTGTTGTGTTACGATTTTTTGGACGAACTTGTGGCACTAGACAGTGTCACAAGTTCGTCCAAAAAATCGTAACACAACAGACCCACAAATGTTATATTAACAAATGTAAATCGACCTGACGATGGAGGTTTAAACCTTTGAAACGCGGAATGGAGATGAATAAACAATCACTGGTAACAGTAAACTTGTTGTTTCATTTAAAGTCTTGCTTCTATATAGAATCAATACGTAGCTCCAAAGCGACAAGTGACTGCGTGTTCTACATTGACGGAAAAAGAATCGCAATACGAAGAAGGAATAGTGCGACATAAAGGAAAGTTTGTGGGTGTGTTTCTGAACCTGAAAGATCATGCCTCTTCAAAGCAAGCGCCAATCGAATAGGAGTGACGCTATTACCGCCACTATGAGGATGCAGACCAGATGTGCTTCAAATACACACTGTAACGGTCCTGAGCCTTAGCTGCCTTTGAGACTGGAGGTGGTGAGTTTATGATTGTCAACAATGCCTTTAAGGTGGCAAAAACGCCATTATCGACACCTCACTGAGATTGAACGAGGTCCTGTAACATGGCTACGAGAAGCTGGATATTGTTTCTATGTACTGCAGAAAGACTTGGCAGGAATTTAACCACTGTACATGATTTACGGCACCGATGTTCATGAGAATGTACCGTCGCTAGATGACTAGGCACCGGACGGTCACGTGTCATTACTGAGGGGGAAGACCATCGTTTCCGGCGTATGGATTGGGCGCTTCGTACTACTTCTGCAGCACCAATTTGAGTAGCAGTCAGCACCACAGCGCCACAACGAACTGCTACAAATCGGTTACTTCAAGGACAGCTCAGAACCAAACACACTGTAGCGTGCATTTCACTGACCTCAAACCACTGTTATTTGCGACTTCAGTGGTGTTAAGCGAGAACTCGTTGTAGGGCAAGATACTGCATGCTACACACACTGTACCTACACCCGGGCGCTGTGGTCTGGGGTGCGGTTTCGTAACAGAGCAGGAGCACTCTCGTCATTATCCCACCCACCGTGACTGCAAAATTGCACGTCAGTGTGGTGATTCGATCTAGTGCACTACCATTCATGAACAGTTTTCCAACAAGACAACGCTCGCCCGCATACGGCCGTTGTAACCCAATATACTGTACAGAGTGTCAACAGGTCGTGTTGGCCTGCTCGATCACCAGATCCGTCTCCAGTCGATCACACATGGGACATCAGCGGACGACTGCTTCAGCGCCATCCACGACCAGCGATTACCGTCCCTGTATTGACCGATCAAGCGGAACAGGCATGGAACTCCAATTTACCAAGGTACGGTGCCTATACAACACAGTGCATGCACGTCTGCATGCTTTCAATTCAGTTCTGAGTTCTGAGTTCTATTGCATATTCAGATAGAGCTGTATGTCCATATCGTTGCCGCACACCAATAACTGCTTTGCGTTGTCTTACGAAGGGCACCTGAAGCCAATCTATAGGTTAATATTGCCTTAAGCAGTCTAACAGACAGAGTAGTAAACAAATACTGGTCAGCACGGCAACAATATTTGTCGGTTTTCTCTATTAACAATCCAGCCCTTCTGCAAACGGCCTCAAAAAATCATAAACAACACATGTGACCTACTAAACAGAATGACTACACTACTCTTGTCCGTTCTCTTCTAGAATACTGCTGCGCCGGTCGGTGTGGCCAAGCGGTTCTAGGCGCTTCAGTCTGGAATCGCGCGACCATTACGGATGCAGGTTGGAATTCTGCCTCGGGGATGGAGGTGTGTGTTGTCCTTAGGTTAGTTAGGTTTAAGTAGTTCTAAGTCCTAGGGGACTGATGACCTCAGATGTTAAGTCCCATAGTGCTCAGTGCCATTTGAATCATTTTCAATACTGCTGCGTGATGGGGGTTCCTTACCATATAAGTTTGATAGAGTACATCAAGAAAGTTCAAAGAAGGACAGTGAGCCGTGCTGGGGCTCACGTTGGTGCCGTGTGTAGGTTTCTGCCAGACCGTATCGGTTAGTTGGCATGGTTACGCTGTTTGTCTTCTTCTCGTGTTCACTGGGGCCACTCGGTTTCGAAGTTTTGCCTGTCCGGTAGTGGCAGCAGCGGCACTTATCGACATGTAGTTCTGCTGCCCTATCCTTGGGGCGGCCTCGTCCTTCTTCCGTATGGTGTGAGTGAGGAGTTCAGTTGTGAACGTAGGAGCTAACGCCCCACTTACCTGCCCTGGGGGTTAGTGTGTGTAACGGCAGTTAACATTTCCTCGCCGCCGCTGTCTTGTGAGGGATGTACGTTTGACAGCTTCTTGATTCTTGATTGTAGGTTGGGTGGCGTTCTTCTGCCTTAGTGGTACTCACTCCTTCTGGTTACAGGCGCTCTAAGCACAGTATTCTGTGGGCGGAGCCCTGACTGCCGGTTCCGGCTTTGGCGTAAATTTACATCTTGCATTTGTTTTGATGGATGTCAGGTAGCCTCACTAAGATTATCATTAGTCGCTCGTTAGTCTGCCACTGGTCCGAGTTACCATCTTCTGATCTGAAAGCAACTTTTGGCTGCCTTTTCTTCGCTCGCGAAACTGTTTAGTTGTGACCTACTCAGAGGTCGATTCCTGGAGCACCGTCTGTCACTGGCCCTTGTGTTTTATTTTATTATTGTATTATTAAGTTACCATCATTTGTCTCACCTGTTTGGTGATCTGTTGTTTTTTTTAATTAACTTTTGCTATGCCATTAGCTGTTTGACAATATATTTGTTAAATTTTTTATAATTGCCGTTTTGGCATTAAAGGCCTTCAGCCGTGATTGTGGTTACATGCCTTAAAAGTCTGATTGCAACCTCACTGGCTTGTTTTCAAAAATTGTTTATTAAAATAAATGAGTGAAAACGGAAGGCAAACCAATAGTAATTGATTCCAGCCCTGTCCGCAATCATAACCCAATCCTGCCTTCCTGAATTACCAGGTATCAGACAGCACGTTCAGTATTATCGCGAAATGGTGTAGGGAGTGTCACTGAAATAATACAGGATCTGGGATGGACATCATTAAAATAAAGGCGATTTTCGTTCCGGAAGAATCTTCTCACGAAATTCCAATCACCAAATTTCTCCTCCGAATCCAAAAATATTTTGTTGACGCCGACATACATAGCGAGAAACGATCGTCATGACAAAATAAGGGACATCAGATCTCGCATGGAAATATGCAGGTGTTCGTTCTTTCTGCGAGCCATACGAGATCGGGATAATAGGGAACGGCAAAAATGGTTCGATGAACCCTCTGGCAGTCACTTAAATGTGATTTGCAGAGTATCCATGTAGATGTAGAGTAGATGTGATCCATAAATGTTATTGAAATGCGATATTTAATCTGGTGCTCTGAAATTAAGCACAGTTAGGTAATTAATTTTAACTTTTTATTCCGTAAGCAGGCAGTACACAGCACTTACATGTTGCTTCCACAACGGCAAGACAGAAATATAAGTAAGTATGCAAGTGACAAGTGAAGATAAAACGCTAGTTGATTAAGCAAGGTAATATAGCGTGTGACTAGCCTCTCAGGCTTGTACTAGTATTGGTATTCAGACATCGAACCATTAAAGTTTTACTTATTTCTTTTACTTTAAATACTGCATATGCAGAAAGAATAATTTTGTCACAAATTTGAGTTTGTGATTAAGACGTAATGCTACAACGCAAAAAAATAATTTTAAAAAATGATAACACATAGGCATATGTCGATTCTGATCAACATATGTCACCTCTGAGATAATGGTTTCAACGTCGGCCACCACCAGAGTGTGTAATAACATAGCTACCAGAGCACCACCTTTTAACAGGGAATGCTATCATCCAGAAGGCTCAGTGCAGTGCAACCGTGTGAGTCAAGGGGGCACCAATGCCACAGTGATGCACTCGGGCTTCTACTGCCAACTGAGCTTACTTGAAAGGGATCAAATTGTGGGCCTCCGAGTGCTAGGATGTTCCTTTCGGAGAATTGCCACACAAGTTGGACGAGCTGCAGCATGTGTGCAACGATGCTGGTATCAGTGGTCACGTGAACATTCTCACACACGTCCACGCACAACACATGCCCACCAGGATCGTCGTGCTGTAGTGGCAGCAGTAGCAGATCCCACAGATACGACAGCAAAGATAGTAGAGGTTGTGAGCCCAAACGTGTCAACACGAACTATTGCGAACCGGTTATTAGCAGTGTGACTACGGGCACAAGCACTTGTAGTCCGTCTTCCACGGCATCGACGAGCATGGCTTGATTGATACCGACTGAGGATCACTTGGAATAGCTCTGCGTGGTCTTCAGCGATGAAAGCAGATTCTGCGTGCACGCAAATGTCCGTCGATTGCATGTGCGACATAGCCTGGTGGGTACTGTCTCGCAGAGTGTACTCGTCCAAGACACACTGGCCATCCGGAGGCCTTACGATCTGGAATGCCATAAGCTTACACCTCTCGCTCCCCTTTGGGGTTTCTGGTGGGGAAGCTAACCACTGCTCGGTATGTGCATAATGTACATTTGCCGTTCTTGCAATAGGAAGGTGATATGTTGTTCCAACAGGATAATGCTAACTTACACACAGCCCGTAAAACTGAACGTGCGCTGCAAGACGTGTATCAACTTACCTGACCAGCACGTTCTCTGGACTTGTCTCTAATTCAGCAGATGTGGGATATGATGGGACAAGAAATGACTCGTGCAGCTGGTCAACCAGCAATACTTAGCGTAGTATGTCAACAGGTCGAGCAGGTGGGCATAACGTAAACCAGGACAGTATTCACCATCTGTACGATCGAATGGATGTCAGAGTCACCCCAAGCAGTGCCGCCCGTGGAGGTTACATCATGCACTAGTACGGGTCGATGCCTAGTACCTTATGACCACTTGTGCTACTGATCAGTAAATGTAATTACTTCAAGAACTCTACATGCACTCTTGCCACAATAAATCTTGAGTGAACTGAGAACATGTAAAAGGGTGTACCAGTTCTTTAGCCGGCCTGTGTGGCGGAGCGGTTCTAGGCGCGTCAGTCTATAACCGCGCGACCGCTATGGACGCAGGTTCGGATCCTGCCTCGGGCATGGATGTGTGTAATGTCTTTAGGTTAGTCAGGTTTAAGTAGTTCTAAGTTCTAGAGGACTAATAACCTCAGATTTTAAGACCCATAGTGCTCAGAGCCATTTGAACCATTTTGAACTACTTCTTTATGTGGCACTGTGTAATGTGACGTTCCCATAGCCTAGCGCTTCTCACCATAGGGTTTCAATGTTCCTGTGTCTTCAGCCATTACTGCTTTTCCTCCAGAAAATGAACAAGGACATAATTAAGCAAACTGAAGTGGCAATAAGCAGACAGTTTATTTATTAACATCAATATGCTAATTGAAATTATGAATTGACCGTAAACAGGTACGTACCGGTTCTCCCATGAATCAGACACGCAGTACCTGATGTTCCGGCAAACTTTCTGAGACCGATAGCCGTTTATGTAAGAAGTCTTGAGACAATGAGTAAAAATACAAAGTGTAGTACTTGAGGAAAAACGATATATTATAACAAATTTAATTTATCTGCAGCTGCACAAAATCAGAAAGCAATATCCCTTACGTGCTGGCGAAAGCTTTCACCAGCACACCAGTCGGCATCGTGAAGATCGATAGTGGGCGTCCGATCAAAACAGAGAGAGAGAGAGAGAGAGAGAGACCAGAGAAACTCTCAAGTAACATGCCGCCACCGCCCTCTCGACCCTCGACAACAAGTATTTAGGCCACCACCGCTGACCGGATGGCCTCATTAACTCAGTCACTGACGGACTAAATCACTGTCACTTGCTCACTGACGCACTCTAGCTTGGTGTCTGTCTTTCATTCACAGATCTGGCTTAGGCTACTACAGTACATAGCGGGACCAGATTAGTGTAATAGCTGTATTGCCGATAATGTCTGCAAGAGGACTATTGTGGATGAACTTCCACCACAACAAATGAATTCAGTGTTGCCAACTCAGTTGTTTTTACACTAAAACTGGTAGTTTCTAACCTCCTTTTAGTGGCGAAATATTGCTTCTAGTAGCTGGTGGATTTTGTAGTGGCTTAGTGGAAATCAGATTCAGTTACTGAAAATGCGATCCGTCAACCATTAATATATTTATTTGTTTTGAAATACATTATTTCTACTTTATTTGATTTCAGCAGTATTTAACTTTTACTGCGAAGACAACAACGATGCATTACAATGTGACATCACATGAACCATCACACTCGGTAGACTAAATGCGGGGATTCTCTGTAGAATGAACAGTATTTAAGAGCACCTAGTTATAGCTCATTTCACGAGCGAAGGCCGCTTGCACAGATGCAGGGAGTGCAGCAACCGGCTTCAAACAATGGGTTCTCACTCATTTCATTGTCGCCTCGATAAACCAGTGAGCAGTGTTGCCAATTTAGCGACTTTGTCGCTAGAAATGGCGACTTTTGCCTTCGTCTTAGCGACAAAAAAAAAAAAAAAAAAAAAGTTTTAGCGACATAAATTATTTAGCGACTTATCTGGCGACTTTTGCAGTACTGACGACTTTTGAAGTACAAATCAAAACTATTTTGGGCCAGTATTTTCATTAACAAAACTAAGATTTTAACTATAGAATGGGTACTACACTGACTTTGTTCTAGATTTACTAAGTTAAATTAAGTTCTTAGCAGATCATCTAGCATTGTTCAACATTTAGTAAATCTGAATGTGGGAATTGCCTACAGAGTAAGAAAACCTTGACTATAGAACAATTCATTATTCATTACCCACTAGCCTGTTATCGTCGATAGCGTACCGATCTATAATTATTCAACTTTTGAACTCCCTTTATTTTTCGAATTGACAAAAAACATACGTAATATTATGTATAATAAAATACATTTCTGTCCAGCAACCTCTAATTTTTCGAAATGTTAACTCGAGTCAAATTATTACCACATGCACAGTGGTATCGCAAGAACAATTCGGTGGGGGTACCTCAGACATTATTACGTTTTAAACAATGAACAATAGGACTGATATCGAGTTCCCAAGTGAGTAGATTGTTTCATGACCTC